>NW_011948417.1:10700079-10702373 GCF_000503995.2 Ceratosolen solmsi marchali
ATTAGGGGTAATAAATCCGCATTCCTGCAGTCCGAACCGGATGAGGAGGAACAGTCGAGCTCGATAATAGTCTCTCCACCCCATCAACCCGTAATGAGTTTCAAAGAAATACGCTCAAATGCCAAGATGAGAAATTATGTGAGAAGAAACAAAGAAGGAAGTAGAAGTCCGGAGTTTAATGAAAACACGAAGAATTTCACCATACCTGATGCCAGTAAGGACGAGGATCTGAGAGCACCGATTGTTAACGTTAGCGTGGTTGCAGCGGGTGCTGCTCTTGATACGAGTGAGTTTGTTGTTCAAAGAGTGAGGGGGAGTGAGCTTACACCCTTTTTCGAAAGGACACGAGTGGTTTTTTCTTTTTCACTGATACAACTCTGTCGAAGGATTGTTGCAACATTTTTTGTCAAAAAACTGCTCTTAAAATCTTCGAAGAGCTCATTGCGTTATTTCGTAACGAATGTTTACTTTCTTTGTTGAACGTGTAATGTATTACATGTATTTGGCAGAATCATTTAAGAATTCGTACATATAATATGTACTATTAAAGTATATTTATTGAATCACGAAAAGTTAAATTAATTTGTTTCGATTGAAATAATTTCTTATTGTACATATTTTAGTAAAAAGATTTTTGTTATTTTCTTTATATTTTAATTTATTTCAAGATTGAAATTGTTCTATACTAGATTCTTAAACAAAAAGATGTCAATATTTTTATATGTAATTTTAATCAATCCCTTTAAGATTACAATTTAAGATTAAAAATAAAATTGTTTGTCTTTTTTTATAATACTTTGGCTGTATCTAAAAGCTTTACAATTAAAAACAATTGATCTAGATTTCTACAATTTAAAAATAATTTATTGTTGTTTATTACTATTATCAGTAAGACTTCCTACCTACTTACATTTTCATTCAATAAAAATTATGCGAAAAATATATGAAGATTACACATTTAAAATGATTTAGGTTTTAATATTTTCATATTTTTAGTACGGGGAGGAAATTTTAAATGTAAAATTATTTAACTGTAAAAAGTTAAAATAAGTTAAAATAAAAATAAGTATTTTATTACAATAACAGATTAAAAAAATTGTACTTCTATTTAAATAATGGAAGTAAAAACTATAAATAAAACATTTATATAATACATGATTGTGTAGTTGGAATAAAACTATACATTTATACTTACATAGTTTAAGTTGTTTAGATTTTAAAAAATTACCTTATATTTACCAATACGTTTATTGTGCAATCAACATCATTTATTATATTTTATTTTAAATATTTCATTTAAAGTTGTATTTTTATGAAGTTGCATGCTTTTATTTATTTTAACAACCATAGTCTACATAATCTTTTCAGTCAGTAAATTAAAAATAAATGAAAATTGTCAAAATTTATTGTTTTTTGATAATTATTACTTATTTATTGTTTTATGTTATAATTAAATAAACTTTATCGTACTTTGAACTAGGATTGGAAACGGTAAAGAAATTATTTATATATTTACAAGCACATGCACCTTTTTTCGTAATGCCAAATTAGTACTCATAATGCAAGATCTAATAAATTTTGTTTGCAGAAGAAGATTTAGATTTACGAGTTCTTACGATGCCAGCTAATAAAAGGAAATCATCCGATTTACTAGATTCTACGAATGTAAAGAGAAGCAAGGCTGAAAAATTTGATGCGTAAGTGATTTAAAATTTTCTTTTATATATTTATTTTATTCCATATAATATTAATGAATGCATAAAATTATTGTGTATAATTTGTAATTATATATTATAGTAATTGCAAGAAGAATATGTATATTTTTTTTAATTTTATATTTGGTATGTTCTATGTCTATCAATGAAGGTTTTTAATCTAATGACGAATTAAAATTATTTTAATGAAATTAAACAGCAAAAGCGTAAGAATATTTTAAATATTTTTACGTTATAATTTTGAATATAAATAATTCATTAATTAAGAAAAGCACATATTAATATATAATAAATTTCAGAAAATAGAAGTAAAGTATTAACATAAAGAAAGAAAATTTATTCTTTTCATAGATTGTTTGGAAATGAAGATGTGGATTTACGTACGTTAACAAATCCTAAAGCTGGTCGTCCACCTACCCCACCGCCCCCAGTAATATCTGGTGATGAGCAAAGCAAAGATAATTGCTGGGCTAAACTAAAGACGCCTTCGAAGAGCGAACGCGAGTCGATGAAACCGTTGTTAGATCGCAATCGTGATCGCCTCGGCCGTCCACGTCTCTACAACAAACTCATCTCCAC
>NW_011948417.1:10702472-10726230 GCF_000503995.2 Ceratosolen solmsi marchali
AGCGTCGTAATCATTGTCCATTATTTAGTCGTGATATCGATAGACACAATGAGCGCAATGCTGACCGTAATATTGAGATCATTATGAAACAGGCTGCAGAGCAGTTGAATCAGGGCACCATTACCAAGGCTCAATACAATACTCTTATTCAAGAAGTCTTACATATGAGTGAAGATCAGAAACTAAGAGCAGCTCAACGTAAAGAAAAAGAAATTGGCATGCTTGTGTGGGAAAAGAGTGTGGGTATAGACAATTCCACAGTTGCCCAGGGTTTTGGAGTGAGCAATGATGAGAATAGTTTGCGTAAAGAGCATCCGGCAATGTTGTCACGTCCACCCGGTCAGGTTGGCCCTAGATGGCAAGGGCCCTGGCATCAGCCCTGGACTCATCCACCACCATTTTCATCCGGGCCCCACGGTTTTCCTAGTGGTCCAGAAGGTTTCAGACTATTAGGTCCTTGGCAAAACCACCCACGGCTCTTTCCAGGGTCTATAAGATCTGATTTTCATCCACCATATCATGGCGGTTTTGGGCCTCGGATGGGTCCACCACCTTCTATGGGACCCAATGGACCGGTAATGATATCGAACGGGCCAATGAAACCTATAGTAAAGAGCGGACCATTGAATCCACTAGGTACAGGAGGTCCTATGGGATCTATTCCACCAAGTTTGTTGGTTAGCAATGGACCCATAAGGCCAGAGACAGTAGTAAAAAGATCATCAACCTCAACTCTCATTACTCCAAGTATGAACAACATTAGTAACAGTACAAAAATGGAGATCGCGAATGATAGTTTGATTAGTACTAAGAATAGTGGACAACTACCACAAGCCGATCCTAAACTCTTGGAAGAAATCGCAAAGGATACTATGAAGTCAATCAACATTGATAATGTACCTAGGGAAATTAGATATTATGGAAATATTGGTGTTGTGTTTATGAGGTGGGATGATCCAAGAGATATTGGTTTTCAAGATGGTGCTAGAAGAATCTTCATTGATGGAAAAGATTCAATTTTATGTAACTTTAATGATGATTATAGAGAGTTTTCATATGAAGGAGAAATTCACAGGTAACATATATAGTTTTTATCTTTTTAATTATATTATTATACAATTGGTTAAAAAAACTTGTTTATTTTAATTCTTTTAATTTTTTATTTTATAAAATTTTCATTGCGAATAAAGTCAATAATATTAAAATTGTAAAATTTTAATAAAATATTTATTTATTATTTTGTTTCTTTTTTTTTCATTTGTAAATATTAAAATAGTAATTAATTTACATTTTGTTGTTTGAACTGTTAGAATTAAACTTGGAACACCTACAAGAGAATTGTACATAAACGAAAAATGGTATGAATGCTATTTTGGTGGTCGACCAATTACTATTGACTTAGGCAATAAAAAAATTAGTATGAAATTGGATGGGCCTCCTCCTCAAGTAAAAATCGGAAATCTTAAACGTACTGATCTCGTTATCGGAAAAATCAATCTAATTATTAATGCAAGAAATATGGTACCAGTTTTTCTTGATTCCAAACCTCAAGTGTAAGTTTCTTTAATATTAAAAATCAACCTTTTAATTTTTAATAATTACGAAAAGCACCAGATTTTCTTTAAAATTTATAAGTTATACTTGTAATATTTTGTAAACAAATTACTATTTGCATGCGAAATATTGATACAATAAAAAGCTTGAAAAAACTAATTTGTGTCAAGAAAAGTTCATTTTAATTTATTTATTAAAAATTTGATATATCAATTTTCTTGTTTAGTGCAATTAAAATCTTATTTTAATTATTTTAAAATGGTATAATTGTTGAAAATTAAGTTATAAAATAAATATTAATTTTTATGTTTTGAATTTGTTTGTAATATACTATTAATATAAGTGTATACGTTCTTTTATTTGTCACTTTTTGATTTCATTCAAGTTATAAGGTAGAAAGTAGATTAAAATAAATGCAAATTGTCAATAATATAGATTTGAAATCGATGGGAAGCCATGCACACTGGAGTTCACAGATGCCTTGCAAACAGTTCTCCTGAATGGGCGTCCTTTCAAAGTCGAATTTGGTGGACTGCCTAAGCCTATAATCATTCAAAATAAGAAACACTTCATACGATTTTCCGTACTGCCACGTGGCTTTCATGCTGGCTATGTTAAGATCACAGGTATGAAGGGTGAACAACCAAAAGAGGCCCCAGTAAATGATACATTGTTAGAAACTAGTCAAAAAATGGAGTCAATTACGACAACATGTGAAGACAAGACGAGTCTGAATGTACCATCAGATCTTGATCACGATTCAATATTACTTGACGATATGGATGTAGCAATAAACAGCAAACCAGGTAGGGGTATTTTTATTTGGTCAATAATTTATAATTGTATCGTGTTTGTATTTGTAAAAGCTATAATTCTTTTTAAAACATTAATGCAAGAAATATTTAAACAATTCGTTCTGACAATTACATAAAGATGTTTAATTATATTACGTACAAAGGTTAAAATCTTGAAAATAGATTTTTGTTGTGCTACAAATTTGATTTTTTAAAATTATAATTATTTTGTAGTTATAAAAATTACTTATTCTTATTCTTTTAATTTTTTATTTTATAAAAATTTAATTGTAAATAAACTCAATATTATAATTGTCAAAATTTTCATACAATATTTTTATTTGCTTTTTCCAGTTTCATTTATATATATTTAAATAATAATTAATGTTTATTTCAGAAAAATATTTATGTTATAGATTTACAGTTAGATGTACTATCATCGGTTGTTCCATCAGCAATGGCACCATCGTCTGGATTATCTTACCAAGCTGAACCTGTTGAAAATTCACCTACAACTGTACCAGCACTTACATTGCCACTTAATCTTAATGAATTATTCCAAAGATTAGTTGAAACTGGGATTGTTCCAAATCTTGTTGAGACAAAGAAACAAGAAGAAGAAGAAGAGAAAAAGCAACTAGAAATTATTCTAATTTCATTTGATAAACCAGAGACATTAAAAATGTAATTTTTATCTTGCATAAATATTATATTAAATATTAGAAATTTTTTAATCAATTGATTTTTACTTATAAATTATATTAATTTTAAAATTTCTATAAATAATAGTATACTATAATTTAATAAAGATTTTTATTTTATTTATGAATTATATTAACAATATACATTTCTCATGTATAGAAAACAACCCATTATTGTAATGGCATTGTATAGTGGTATGCAATGTAGTTCATGTGGAGCAAGATTTGCTCCAGAAATGGCTACTCGTTATAGTCATCATTTAGATTGGCACTTTCGACAAAATCGTAAAGAGCGAGATTTGGCAAGAAAAGCACATTCGAGACCATGGTACTACGATGTCAGCGATTGGATTCAATTTGAGGAAATTGAAGATCTCGAAGACAGAGGTACGAAAAGTAATTTTTATTTTATTAACTAAAGTTTCCATATAAACTATATAAAAATGAGTGAGATATAATGTATAACATTATTTTGGTGATAATATTTAATAAATATAATGAATAAAAATGAGATTATTATTTTCCACTTAGAAATATTATTTATGTATTAATATAAATGTAACAGATGCTATTAACACCTTGTAACGTAAAATAATCGAATCAAAATAAGTCAAATTCGAATTATATACTTAATTAATTTTATTATTAAATATTATGTTTAATTTGTTTGATAATACGTATAATTTAATTATATTATAGCACAAAATTGGTTTGAAACAGAAAAACAAACAGCTGAAACTGAAAGTATATCAGTGGAAGATGTTCTTCAGGAAACGCAATTACCTAGTGTTCCCACTGGATCAGATGAAGATTCATATTGTGAAGTATGTCATGAAGCATTTGAACAATTTTATAATGAAGAAAAAGAGGAATGGCACCTTAGACCTACCATTTGCTTTGAAGACAAAAACTATCACCCTTTATGTCTTGAAGACCACAAAGTAAGTAAAATTTATTATAATTATACAAAAAATTTAATATTTATTTATTTACTTGTTTTATCGCTACTAAAAGGAAAAACTTCTTGTGGTACGTTCTTTAAATATAAGTATTAATTATTTTAAATATGTTGTAAAACTGAGTTAACCAAATTTATAGTTGAGTGTCTTACTTAATTTAATATAAATTAGGTGTAATATTTATACTTTTTTTATAGAGTGCTTTGGAAAAATCAGCAATGGTACTTGAAGAGGCTATAACTGAAATGGAAGAAGAAACAAAAAAAGAAGATGAACTTAAAAAAATAGAAAGAAATATAAAAAAAGAAATCAAAGATAAATTAATAATAGAATTAAAACCAAAAGAGAATAATAGTAAAGAAAAAGAAAAAATGGATGCCGAAATTGTTGATATTCAAAAAGAGGAAAAAATAGAAGATATAGATGATTCAGAGCCAATTGAAATTATTGAACCGCTTCCAAGAAAAATTGGTAAATTTCTACTAAAAATAATTAAAAATATATTATTTATCGATTATTATATTTTTGATATCGTTAACATTGTAAACATTAATTCAATAAATCAATATACTTTTTCAGAATAATTTGAAAATAAAGTTTTTTTTTAATAAATCAATACTATATACATTTAATTACATTTATGAATTTATATGTTTGTATGAAATATTTTAGAGCTTGAAGAAATAAATGACTCTTCAGATGATGAAACAATTGAAGAAATGAAAAAGGAACATAGAAAAAATTTATTAAGTGACACAATAATTAAGACACAAGAATACAACGCATATGAAAAGAGAATTGAAGAAAAAATAGCAGATAATGTTCCATTAATATTTGAAAATGTTAAAATAAAAGAAGAACCTATTGAATATGAAATAGGTAATATATTTTTACTGTACCTTTTACTATTTCATAACATCTTAAATTTTTTAAACACTATTACATTTACTATGAGAAAAAATTATTTAACTTAATATAAAAATATATTATTTCATAAGAATACTTTTCATAATAAAAAATTATTAGTTACATATTTGCATATAATTGCGTTACAGTGGTTGCATATGCTAATATTCATATAATGAAATTGAATATTATATTTTTATTTATATAAACTAAATTATAATAATTTATTTAATTGTATAAGATCGATGTTATTCTTTGACTTCTGTTTCGGCTTTACTATATCAATATCTATTTTGATAATTATAATTATGTTGAATAGAATTATGTAATGTTATTTTATTTTAAAGACAATTTTAAAGTATAATAGATATAATTTTGAATTACTGAAGAATTAAAACAATTTAATTTATAAAACGCTAAATCATTTAGAAAGAAGCATGTTCGATGTTATTAATTATTCTTTATTTATTTGATTTAGAACTTGAGGAGAGTATAGCTGAGGCTGCAGCTGTAGACACAACACAAGTTGCAGTAAAGAGTACTATCGACGGCAACGTGGAGCTGGACTCTGCAACGTCAACGATGCCCTCTGCACCCTCTAAAATCAAAATCAATATTACAAAATCTTTAAATCATGTGACAAAGGAACTTGAAGAAATTAAGGAAAAAGATAAGAAATTAAATGAGACTTCAATGGATCCCGCACCTGTGAAGCTTCTTACACCTGCTGCAATTAAATCTACATTGCAAGGCAAGAAGTTATCGATACTACCGACAGTAGAAAAAGGTTATGAACTCTCAGGATTGTGCTCGATTATGTAAATAAAATTTAAAAAAGTATACATGTATTGTAAATATAATCATTCTTAATGGAAATTGCAAATTAAATACGTGAATTTTCCATGTTAATAAGATCTTTGTTTTCTTTTCAACATAAAGAAAGAAAAATATGAGATCATTGTTTTTTCTTTTTTAAGTGTACATAATATTTTAAAAATTGAATTATGAATTTTGTAAATATTATTTTTAAGGATTTCTTGATCAATTGAATCAATGTTTATAAGTAACTCCATATGTACATTAAGGTAATAAGCGAATTTAAAGCTAGAGCATTATTTTTCTTGTACAAAGTAAAAAATGATTTGTCAAATACCGTAATCTGTATTTTTTTAAATTGTGAAGAAAATATTGTTTTCATCTATCTGATATATCTAATTTTTCTTGTGCAGCAATGATTTATATAAACAAATGATGTAATATGTGCGTATTGGTGTTATCTTGTTTTATTTATTTATAAAAACTATTATTGCAAAATATCAAGAATTTTGCTCATGGTAATATTTTTTATTTATAAACATTTCAAACAACTCTTGTTTTTCAGACTCTTTTCCTTTTTTGGAAGTTTGCTGATGGTTGTTTAAATTATATTTGGATTATATAATTCAACTTCAAAAATTCAAATAAATAAAGAAATGTCTTATTCAATTAATCAATTCCTTTTCCAATTTTTTTATTATTGAATTTTATATTTATTTTATATTCAATAATTGAGTTATTCAAAAATAATTTGATTAGATTTAATAAAATTTAAAATACTTTTATTCTTTGAATCAAATCTGGTATAGTTTATAGTCTATATTTAAAAAATTGTTTCAAAAATGTTTTTAATACAAGATTGTTAAAACTAGCTATGAATTTTTCAGTAGGTCATTAGTATGTTATTTATTTGTAATAATAGAAATTTAGCTTCACTACACATTTTAAATACTTCAGTCCTATGTTGAATATAAATTTATGTTTAAACATATATTTCTAACCTGGCTTTTGCGTTTGTTCTTTATTTTAAAATCAATACAAAATTTTATAAGCTCAGAAGTTTAGCCAATATTTCCAATTTTTTATATTTTTTATGAAAAAAAGGCTAAAATTTAATGATAACGAAATTAATTTTCATAAAATAAAACTGATACCAAATAGATACAATTGTTTTAAAATAGAATAAAAAATCATGTAATGCTAATAATATAAGTGGATAAAGTAAATGGAGTACTGTACTAAATTACTATTTCTTATTTACACCAGCATCTTATTATATCGTATTTTTCCATCTAAAATTGGATGCATTAATAAATTTAATAACGTTGAAGTATTTTTATTTTGTACTTGTCAACCTACGTAAATGTAAATTGTATAAAAATTATAAAATTCAATATTGCATTTATTAAAATTTATTATATTGTAATTTATTAAATTTTTTAATAAACAATGAAGTCTTCTAATTTGTTTTATATAAACGTATAATTAGCTTGTGTTTTTAATTTGTTGGGTAATTTGTTTTGTAAATATTATCATATAATTATTAGTGATATTTTTAAAAATCATTATTAACAGTGTATTATAAATGTTTCAAAAATTACTAAAACTTTCTTTAAGATTATGCTCTAGTTATGTTGAGTATATATTAAAAAATTTTTAACGTTACATTGTGGTGTGTATATTTGTCAGAAAAATTGCAATAATGCAAATTAAACTTGTATTGTAACTAATAGTTTTTAATAATTCCAACTTTTCTAGTTGTGGAGTACTAAATTATATAAATATATAAGTTCATAACTTAACTAACCTCAATTATAAAAGCTGAAACAAACAATAAACGATATTACATAGTGGCAGATTCATTTATCACAATTTACAGTATAATTATTTACAAAACTTATTTATAATTACACTTGCCTCTTATAAAGTCCAATAATTTCATGCACAATATCTTAATAATAGATTAAATTTTTAGATAATGATAGAGGACAACAAAATATCACTGGTTCCAGAAAAGAATATTTCAATGATAACTTTTAAAAAAAATCAGAAAGAAGAGAATAAACAAACTAAACAAAAAACAGTTAAAAATGAAAGTCTTAGTGATCAAGATGAATTGTCTAAAGGAAAATATGGTCATATTAAAATGATACAGAGTAATCAGACTTATAAAGAACGGAAATTTGTGTGCATTCAGGATCTAAATACAGATTATTTAGATAAAATTGTATGGATTAGAGGTAGATTACATACAAGTCGAGCTAAAGGAAAACAATGTTTTATTGTTATACGACAGCAATTTCATTCTATTCAAGGTTTAGTTGCTGTCAATGAAAAAGTCAGTAAAAAAATGGTGAAATTTATATCAACTGTTACGAAAGAATCTATAATTGATATTGAAGCAAAAGTTCAAAAGGTTACAAATCCTATAGAATCATGTACTCAAAAATATGTGGAAATACATATAATACAATTTTTTGTTGTAAGTGCATCTGAGGCACAATTACCATTACAAATTGAAGATGCTGCTAGATCTATTAACAATAATGATCCTACGAATTTAAATATTAAAGTAAATCAAGATACAAGATTAGATAATAGAATTTTAGATCTTAGAACGTTTACAAATCAAGCAATTTTTAAACTTGAAGCAGGTGTTTGCAAATTATTCAGAGATATTTTAACAAATAAAGGATTTGTTGAAATTCATACTCCAAAAATTATATCTGCAGCTAGTGAAGGTGGTGCAAATGTTTTCACTGTATCTTATTTTAAAAATTCTGCATATCTGGCACAATCACCACAGCTTTATAAGCAAATGGCAATTGCTGCTGATTTTGAAAAAGTTTTCACTGTTGGAGCTGTGTTCAGAGCTGAAGATTCTAATACACATAGGCATTTAACAGAATTTGTAGGCTTGGATTTAGAAATGTCTTTTAAATATCATTATCATGAAGTAATGAACACTATTGGACAATTATTTACAGATCTATTTAAAGGTCTCCAACAATTTTATAATATTGAAATTAAGATTATCAATCAGCAATATAAAGTTGAACCTTTCAAATTCCTAGATCCTCCAATAAAACTTGAATTTTCACAGGCTATTATGCTATTAAGGGAAGCTGGTATAGTAATGGAAGACGAAGATGATTTATCTACATCTAATGAAAAATTATTGGGTAAAATTATTAAAGCAAAATATGACACAGATTTTTATATTTTGGATAAATATCCTTTAGCTGTCAGACCATTTTATACAATGCCAGATTCTACAAATCCAAAAGCATCTAATTCTTATGACATGTTCATGCGTGGAGAAGAAATTATATCTGGAGCACAAAGAATTCATGATCCTGATTTTTTAACAGAAAGAGCAAAGCAACATGGTATAGATATAAATAAAATCAAAGCATATATTGATGCTTTCAGATATGGTTGTCCACCCCATGCAGGTGGAGGAATCGGAATGGAACGAGTTGTAATGTTATACCTTGGTTTAGATAATATTCGAAAAGTTTCTATGTTTCCTCGTGACCCAAAGCGAATTACACCTTAAAAAATGTGAAAAAATTACTTTTATACTTATATATGAATGATATTATTTTATCAATTGTAATGTTTAAAAGTTTTTCAAAATAAATATTCTAAAAAGCATTTATTTGTATTTTAGAATTAGAAAAGAAATTCTTATAAAAATTCTTAAATTTTTATTAATAAGTATATGGAATAATAATGTTTTATAACAGTATAGTTTGTTTTAAATATATAATTTTGTAATTTAATTGTTTTAAATTATATGAATGAGGAAGGTATACTTATATATATTTTTAATTTCTGATGAATTTCGATAGAAAGTTTACGAAAATTTATGTAATATCTTACATATTTATTATAGAAAACATCAACAAATAATTAATGTTATGCTCAAAATTTTGTCTGCCTATATTAAGATTATATTTTTAAGAATTATTAATGATATATATTATTATTCATCATAAAAATTTTTACAGTTGTCTTAAATATAATCTATAATAGATAAAAATTATTTTTATTGTTATAATTTAATACAATAACATTGTGAATGGCATAAACAATCAATCTATTTCTATTTTTATTCATTTTTAATTAAAAAAGAATTTCATATCTCACATACATTCATATAGCACAAGTTAAGTCATAATTATACATAAAAATATATCTTCCAGTAGAAGCTGACAGTAATTTGATATTACTAATTTCATTTTAAATCAAGAACTATGAGCAGAGTTATCAAATAATTATTGCTTTTATCTATCAATTACATTTTTTTCTAATTATATAAATATATTAATAATTGTTGTCCATAATTTTATTTGTCAATTTGTCCATATTTGTCAATAATTTTATATTTTATACAAAAGTAAATAAATATTTAATTATATTGTTTTTAATTCTTATAATAAATTTAGAAAATTAATTAACAATAACTAATACAATTTAATCTATTAAAAAATAGTATAAAATTAAAAAAATTTTACGGTGCTAATTGTATTTGAAAAAAATAACTTAATATATTTAAAAATAAAATAAATTAAAGAAAAAGAAAGTTTTACAATTAAAAGAATTTCTTGAAAAATTTAAATTTTCTTATTTTATGACTGTAGTCTACATCTTTTTCTAGAACTAAATTTCATCATGTTTCACTAAAATTTTGTTGTCTATAGTGCAAGTTTCTTCTTTGATAGAATTATAAAAATTTGTATTAAAAGAAATAATAATCCAAAATAATAGTGTAAGTATTGCAGTTATAGAGATCAATAAAAAATACTTTAATAAGGTAATATCCTTTTGAAGACTTATATGTCTTTCTTCTATTTCAGAGATCTATAAAATAAAAATACATTATTTAATTAACATTCAATAAACAATTATTTTAATAAATAAAATATTTGATATTATTTCTTATATACTAATATAATAATTATAAAACATTAAATATATCTTTCAAATATTATTCATTTACAAATAGCGATGTAATTAAAAATCTTATTTAAGTAGATATTTTAATATTAATATTAATAATGTCGTAATGTTTCTTCATTTAAAATTAATTGTATCTAATAAAAAATATAGTTATTTAAATAAAATCATGATTGTAAATCAAACGTTTTTTTTTATTTAATAATGTAAGATATTCTTTAGCTTTCGAATTTTTTTTTAATCAAAATTAAAAAACATCCTTTTGTTGTTATCAGTGCAATCTTTTACTTAACTAGAGTAGTTTATCAAATGGAAATAATTTTTAATAAAAAAGTATATTTATTTTATTTCTTTCTTCCTTCATCGAATGCTTAACTAGAGAATGCAAAAAATAAATTTTATAGCTTTTTTTTTTAAGAAAAATAGAATTTATATAGAAAATTTGTGTATCTAAAAAAAAGTTATTCAATATTCAATATTGAATTTGCACACCACTTAAATTATTATAAGATCATCTGTAAATTTCTTAAAACTACGTAAAGTTTAGAAATTTCATAATTTTGCAACTAAGCAGTGACATTTCCCTTTTTATATATTTTTTATTTTATAAAATTTATTTTACAAACTTAATTTATCAATAATGCACCATCATAAGTAATTATTCAAATTACTATTCCTATTTTGTAAAATATATTATTAAACTTTTTTTTTAAATATTTCCAAGATCATGTGTTAAAATACAAATAGATAAAAGGTTTGAATTCTTATTTTATTTTTAATAATTTTTATTGTAATTTTTTAATAAATTGAAGTATGTTATTCTAGCTTATATGATCAGAAATTTAAAATAAATACCCAGAATTTGCTATTTAATAAATACAAGTTCCGTGCAAGAACATTAATCTAGTGTTATTTTATTATTATAGCTATAACAATAACAATTGACACTGCAGTACAACAATATTTTCCTAGCATAGGATTACTTTTTTGTATGGTTTTTGAATGAAATTTATTAATTTTTATCATTTCTCTTATATATAAAATGAATTAACGAAATGAATAAGATACAATTAAAAATATTTTTAAATCTTTCTTCAAGTAAATCTATTAATTAATAGAATATAAAGAAATATTTGTTTAGTTTCTTACATAAATTTTGTATACTCATTGACAGAAAGCTTATACTATATTATTTTGAGATTAATTTATTCTAGACACCACATTTATTTTACTTTTGATTTTAAGTATTTCACAGAAATCTGTGAAACTTAAATTAGTATGTGATAAAAAATCATTTTTGTCCTTTGATAGTGGTAATATAGTTTACTCTTTTAATATATAATTCAAGCGAGTAGTATAAGATATAATCTGAATGATGTATAATAAGTTTTATTTACAAAAAATTATACTTTAGGTAATCCAATAATTATTATTTATGGTGAGCTGTACAATAGAGGAATGAAAAACTTACTAGACGAATATACATGTCGATAAATATATCATCTGGATTCTATGTACTATAGCAGGAATGATATGTATAATTATTTTATATGATACTATTTGTAAAGTTATGACATAAATTTTGTTTAATTTTTATAGAAATTATACATATATACAATTTTTATATTTAAGTGTATTGATTATGTACAATTATATATTAAACAATTGTATATAATGATATGCATTAAAATTAAATTACAATAACTTTACAAATATATTTTTATTTAAATTAATCTTGAAATATCTGATCAATTTTTATTTATTTAATCATTTGTTATATACTATTTTATAAAAATAAATTTCCTGAAAAGTAAAATTACTACTATTTTTCAACATGATACACTATGAAAAATTTGAATTTATGAAATGAAGTATAAACGACAAAAATACATAATGTATAATAATACATAATAAAGTTTGCAATGTGATTACAGTTTTAATTATTAAATTTATAAATTTGTTAAATATTTCCAGATTACTTTAAAAGAATTTGAATTCAATTATTTTATACATAAATCTTTCTAAATAATTTGTTTTATTCTGTAAAAAAGAAAATATGTTATTAAAATTATATTTTCATGTCTCTTTACAAAATGGCAATGAAGCGAAATATGAAACAGAGAAAATTTCCTTTTTTATTAAAATAATTTTTAATTTGTCAAATAAAGTCAATGTTTTTTGTTGACAACAAACGAAATACCTTTGTGAATAGTTAATATTTATTTTAATTAATATAATAAGAATTCACAAACCGAAATTGGTAATTATAATTTAAGTATATTTTAGTTTGGACTCATTTATGAAATAAATATTAATTATATTAATAAAATAATCTTAAAATTTTTAATTTCAAACTAACCCTTGAGAATAATAAGTTGATTGATGTTTTGGAACTGGAACCATTGCCATAATAAAGCGTATTTGATTTTTGATCACATAAATTTTCATTTCCGTCACGGCAGATTAATCTGTATTGCTTTGCAGTTGATTCATTACTCTTGCAAAAATATTTTGTTATATTATCACTTGCTAATATCAAATTATTTATATTTAATAATATTAAAATAATTCGAGTTAAAGTACCTTCCAAAAATCAATTAATTCCGAAGCTAAAATTTTTGTATTTTCAATAGGAAGACACATAATAAGAAATCTATCATTTCCTAAGACACTTTGAGAACTACAACTAGTTTGTAAAGTAATTGTTACAGTGGCTTTTTGAGTTGCTAATAAAATTCCTGTACTTGGACGCACCTTAAATTTATCTCGAGAAGTAGTTTTTATCTAAATTTATATAAAAAATGTTATTAATTATCATCAAAATATGTAAAATCTTATTTAAATACTAACTTTATAAGACAAATGTTGTTCAGACATTGGATTTGTTAATGATATTGTTCCAATAACTTCAGTTCCATGTTTACTAAACGTTAATATATTTGGCTCTATAATTAAAACTGAAAATAAACAAAATTTCATAATTTATACATTAATAATTTAAAAAAATATGTTTGCTTTCCAATCTTACTGTCATCTTCAGTTTTTGTTTGATCTCCAAAATTAGTAACAGGCATATCAGTTGAACATGAATTTCCAATAAAATGAACCTTAATTAAAAAATTTCATATTCATGACATAGTAAAAAATTATATTTATATATGTTATAATAAATATTAGTAACAATTTTAATTTAATTTATAATATAAAATTACCTTTCTATTTTCTGGTTTTTCATTAGAAAGATTGATGGATTGTGGTTCACTGACAAATAAAAAAGTATAATCGTTTTTATCTCCCCAACATTTTAATGCTGATTTAGGTTCAATGAAGTCTTTTAATGTAGATTTTTTGACAAATTTTATTTTTGGAATTGCTTTTGGAGGCAACCAGGATTTAATTATACTAAATGCAGCATTAAGTGCCCAAGGCATTTCAAGTATAATAATATAATTTAAAAAATTTGGATAATAATTTTTAAATAAACCTATTAAAAATCTTGTTAGATCCATATCTAAATTTGACATTCCAGCATCCACCATATCAAAAAATAATGATATTTGATCTCCATTTCCTTCTCTGTAAAAATTAAACAATTTTGATAAGATTTGTAATGCATTTCTGAAAATTAATCATTTAGAATACCTTTCTAGTCTTTCAAACCAATAAACAATACATTTTTGTAGTTCTAAAAAATCTCTTGCATTTTTTGTATGTAATTTTGATTTAATGATAAAAAGTCTTTTTCCATCTTTATCTTTTCCAAAAACAAAGCAGATTCCAGCTTCTAAATATTCCTTTCTAACATTATTTTCAGTAATATCTGGAAAAAAATATTTATTTGTCTACTTTTTTTAAATAAAAATATTTTTTATTTATATTTATATTTCGTTAGTTAAAATAACAATAAGATAAACGAGTAAATTATTACTTTTATATTTTTTTAGTTTTATTATAATTAATTTTATGTTAAATGAGTATGCATTTACCGTTAGTGCCAAAATTTTTTCTCCATTCACAAGTATCCCACAACATTTTTAATGCTTCCTGAACATTAAATTCATTATGTTCTAAAAACCGTTGTAACCATTTATCAGTCGATTTAATTTTATCAATGTCTGCAGAATGAAAATTTCCTAAAATGAAAAATATTAATATAATAATCTACATATTTATATAACTAGTAAATGTAATAAACTAATAAAAATTAGTGTATTTAACAGTTTGGTATTGGAATCTTAGATATAATAAAAATATTTAAATAATTTTTTTATTAAATATTAAATTTATTATAATGATTTGTATAATTAACTTTAAATTCTGAAGTTTTTATAAAAATTAAACCTAACAAATTTCAATTATATATTAAATTAAAACAAAAAAAATTAATTTACATCTTTATAGTTATACAAAATAAATTTAACTTCATTGCTTTATTAAATTTGTATCAATTATATAATTAATTTTTGATATTTCTTATTTACACAAAGGTTTTTATGAATAAATTTTTTTAAATTGAGATAAGTATATTTTAATTACTCCCATTAAAAAGAAATAAAAATTTTAAATAAGAGTGAAATTTAAGTAAAGAAATAAATTTTTTTGTAACAAAATAAAGTATATATTTTTATATGAATTTCTTCAAATATATAAAATATTTTTCAATGCCTAAGAATATTAAAAAAAACTACTAATTATTTATTTGGCAACAAACTTTTATTTAAACTTTTATTCATTATAATAATTATGTAAAACATAATTTATTATTGATCCAATTGTGTATAAGTTAATAAAAGTTTAGCGATGACTTATTAAATTATAGTTCATTGATTTTTATCAAGTTCAGTAAAAATTGAAAAATTTAGCTATCCAAAATCTGATTAAAAAATTATAAATTTTTGTATTATTCTTACGCGAATTGGGTGGTCCCTCGTCATCTAATTTTTTAAAAAATTTATCTCGGAGTTCAATAATATTCTGTACTTTTTGATCCATTTTGTAATTGTTCTTTTTGATGTTATATAAATTTCTACTTTCAACTTTTTGTTCCGTATAATTATCCACAACAAGACATTTGTATATAATTAAATGAATGTAGTATGTATGCTACAATTGAAGTCTGCATAGATTTAAAAAAGTAAAAGAAGGGATATCGAAATGTGGATATATCAAAAATATCGTAAATTCTTTTTTTATTTGTAAATGAAACTACATTAATCAAAACTTGTTCCAAATCAACCGAATACGGCGTATTACATACCTATGAATTTTTTTCACAAGTCATTTGCAAATAATTTGAAACATGCATGTACATCTGATTAATAATGTATATCCACAGGTGAGAGTGATCATATGTAGATATTGATTAGTTGTTTTAATAAACTTAACTGGAACGTCATGAGTTTGGTTTAATGTTTTCTAAAAAGATAAAGAAAAATTTCTGATGCAATCTCAAAAGCGTGTGTAAGTTTTAAATATTGAAAATTTTTCTTAAGTAAAAGATAGTTTTTACTTATGCAACAACTAACAACTAAAAGAAAAATATTTATTAAAGAGAGAACCGAACAGTTATTGAATACATTATAAGTACTATTTAATAGAAATACGTACCCTGAAGTTAACTTGCATATTAAATAATTATGTCATTGGTTGAAATTGTTGTGCGCATTATTAATTTAACTTAAAAATAAAATGATTTGTTTAAATAAAATTTAAAAAGGATTAACATTTTTTCAAAAGTATAATTAACTCAGTACACTTTTAAAAAAATACATTAGTTAACATATTTGAATTGATTAGATTAATTAATTAAATATAAAATATTTTATAAATAGTAAAAATGTTAAAATTATATATTTTTAACTGTATTATATAATGAAATAGATAAGAATAAAAATAATATAAGCAATCTTTTTTTTTTCTGATAATATAAATATTGTAAAATATTTACTAGAAACATCATAGAGCTTAACAATTATCTCTTAAAATAACTATTATATTTTATATTTTTGATCTTGTTTTATTTTGTATAATGATGCTATGTTAATATTCCTACAATTGCCAATGCCCATTCTGTTACATATATATATATATATATATATAACGATAGAATTGAATACTTCATAAAGAAAAATTGTCGTTTATTGTTTTACTATGAAATTTGTATTTCATTCATCTTATATTTTGTTATTGTTATATATTTGATTATTTTATATTAAATTTTATTTATATACATTTTTATTTTTATTGATATTCTAATCATTTCTACGTATATGTAAGGAATTAATTTTTTATGCATTAATAAATAATACGCGCATTTTAGATATGTAATTTTCGAAAAATGAAAGTATTTACTAAGTTTGTGTGAAATACCTTATTGATTGACGATTGATAGTTAGAAATTCATCAAAGATTGGCTTAGATCATATATTACTACAATAAATGTTATGTATTAAAATAAATTTTTAAACCTATAGTATTATAACAAAAAAATTAACAACTTCATAACTTTAATTTGATACTATGTAGTGTTATAATAATTCCTGTCATTGTTATATCTTATAATTTGATATCCACATTTCTTTTGATATCTAATTCAGTCTATCAGAGTTTACGTTGTATATTAATAAATTGCAGATATTATTTTAATCATCCATTAAAAAAAAGTCTTAAAGATCTACATGTATATAATTACTACAAGGTCGTTATAGGTTACGAAGACAAGCTTTTTTATTATACTGAACTTTAGATTTCTGTTTTTTGTAGAAAGCATTTAATAATCACCTTGAGAAATTTTACTTGTACTTTGGTGAAAAAACTTTAAAACAACAAATTGCTGAATGTATCTAAAGGAATTAAGGTATGTTACAGATTACACTTGAAGTTTAATAAATTATAAAATGGAAGAACATTAGAGAATAAAATATTGCAATGTCCTTATAAATTAGATTTTGTTAAGAAAATGAATTTAATAGAACCGTTTGTTCTCAAAATTGACTTAAAATTCATATTCTCCAATCTATATTGAAATTCTGATAAGTTAACTCAAATTTCAAGTTTTGTTTGATTTTGCAGTCAGTAGGTGTAAAATAATGAATGACACATTGTTATACAAATTGCAATGTCTTCACAGTCAATAGCTTTATACACTTGATAGTATGTAGCATCTGAAAAAATATAATGAAAAAACTAGTAATGAATTTGAAATTGGTGTACTGAAGTGTAAATCTTGATGTGAATTTATTCAAATAATTCAATATGAGAATATGTGTAACAAAGAAATGTTGATAATTACCTAAATCAAGTAACTCTGTACGATACTGGAATATAGATATATCAGTTTCAATAAGAAATAATATACAAGTTATTGTATAATAATAAGTTAATGTATTATAATATATAAATAATTATATAAAGAAATTTATTATAATAACATTTTTCATCACTTAAAAATATTTTTATAATTCTCTGTAAATTAAAAAATTATGTAATATTTCTAATAATTAATAATTGCCATTGTTAAAGTATACAATAGTATACCTTTATGCCATTAGCAAAATAAGCACCTGCATACTCCTGTATACGAAAATTATATAGGAAAAAAATAAAGAATTGATAATTTTTAATAAATACAATAATTAAATAATTGAATTGATTAATTATTGCTTATAAAATTGATTTAATATATCCTTTAATATATATTGTCTTTATATTACTATGATTGATTTTTTAAATTTATAATATGTCAAAAAAATGTAATTAATAATTAATATTTTTATAAATTTTTAGAATCAAATATTAAACATATACAAATAGAAAAATAATTTCAAAATTTATTTTCAAAAAATAAACTCAAATTAAAACAATAAACTAATTAAGAAATTGCTACTACACTTGTAAAAAAGAAATTTTAATATACACCAGTGAATTTGGTTAATACCAATGTCACCTCGGTTTCTTAGTTTTTAAAAATATATTTTACTTGTAATTAGAACCCTTGATAAATATTTTTAATACAAAATCTGTATTTATTAGTTATTTTTTATATAATGCTATCAATTTTAAACTGAAATTTTGTTAATAATTGCATCTAAAAATAAATAAATATAAGTTACCTTATCTACATAGACAATGTTACTAGAACACTATAATGCATATAAAGCACTTCAACAAATTATCAATGTATGAAAAGATTATTGATGACATCTTTGAAATATAGTCTTAAATATTTAAATATTATATTGAAAAGCTTATGATAAAGGAGCATAATAAGATTTTAATATATTATTATATTAATTTGAATATAATATTCAAATGTTATTCTAGAAATAATATGAACTCAGAGATACTAAAATGAATTACGTAGTATTAAATTATTATATATTTAATTATATATAAGCATTTATAACCATCTACAATTTTGCATATAATTCTGAATGGGTAAAAATAATTTTTATTTTATATTATATTCGAAAATGATTAAAGCATTATTAACACAGTTATATATCATAAAATTTGTGATTAAAACGTAACAAATAGTTATCATTATGTAATGAAAACATTGAGTTAGTCCGTTATTCAGCCAATGTGCAGCCTCTTAAGAAGAGATATATTTCTTTGAAATTTAATCTATTCTTTGTTTGTTTATTCCAGCATTATTTGCAGATCATTCGACAAAGTAAATCATTCTTGTAATAAAATATGCGACACCTGTAGTTGATTGTTGTTTGAACATCAACATTACTTGCTCGAATGGTAATTCTGCATATAATAAGTTCACTGCATCTGCAGAAAATGTCTTACATTGACACGGCAACGAATTATACACCACATTGACTAATGCAGTTGTCCTAATCACAAATAAAACGAAATTTTTAATGTAAAAGATATAATTTAGTATGAAGAGATTTATTTATGTAATATACCAACTGTAATGTGAACAAATACAAGTATAAATAATTATCGGTATTGCTAGATGGATAATAATTTCAGCCTTGACTTTTTAAAAATGTAATTTTTAAATGAAAATCTATATTCATTTTGTAAAATTCATAAAAAAAGAAATTTTATACTAAAATTTTATATTTGTGTTTTTTATTTGGAATTAATGGACAAATTATTATTATTATGTACTTATAATGAAAACAGTTTTACAATTATTTTATTATTTTATTAATATTATACTTGAATATCTTAAATAAAAATTAATTTGAAGTCATTTGAAAAGTACTAAATAAATACAAATAATATATATTAATGTGTTATTTTATGATAAAAATAAAAAAAAATTTTATTACTTAATTTAATATTAATAAGTAAATATTACTTATTTTTTAATCAATTAAGAATATTGAATTACATTCATTTTGGCTTATATTAAAATATTATTATTATTAAAATAGATTCGTTTTAATATAAATTGAAACTTTTTGAATTTATATATAAATAAAAATATTTTTTTTTTTATTATTTTTCTAAAGTCAATGATACTATCGTTTGTAAGATATCTTTTTATAATGGTAGAAGAATAATGTTTGTATTGATTATAGATATATTGCAAGTATTGATTGTGTTTTGGTAATTTAGATTTGCCTTCCATCATACTAAATAATATAAGAAGTAATTAAATGCTTTTCATTAGTTTTGATTAGCAATTTTGGTTGGTAATATAATAGAAAACTGAGCGCGAAAAAAGATTCTTATTATTTATCTAAGAGCTATTAAGTAGAATATCTTCATTTATAAAATTTTGTGTGGCCAATTATTATTTGATAAATTACAAATGCAACTCTAGAGACATATTTTATTTAATCAATCATTAATAATATTAAAAGCTAAATATAGTAGATACAGCTAATGTACAAAGTTACTGTACAAAATATTTAACTAACTTAATTTAATTCTATTTATTTAAATAATTTAAAAATATTATTTTTTTTTAAATATGTAAGAATATTGCATGTTCATGATTTATTTAAGTTCAATTTTTTAGATAATTATTTGTAGATATACGTGTTTTATTTTATATTCAATAATATTTATTAACAAGTTGTTTTATATTACACATTCAAGCATTAAGTAATAGCATTTTATTAAGTACAATTTCATTTATCCTGTAAGTTATACTAACTATTGAGATACATATATGTCAACTTTTTATTTGAAATAATAAGTGGAAAAACTTGTATACTTTCCATTATAAGTGAAAAATTTCTTGCTCTTGCAGTGGCAAGTTTGCGAGTATGATTATCTATAGAAAAATATCTAAGTCTTTCTGCAGACGTTGCACTATTCATATTAACTGCCATCCTCTTAATAGTGTTTTAGATTTTTTTATTATGGCGATCAAGTATATTGAATCTTAATAGTGAAATACGATTGTTCAACCATTCATAAGATTAATAAGTGACGTTGACATGTTAATATCCTTTATATATTAATAGTTATACTTGAAATACTCGGGTCATACACTAGAGCTGTATATTTTTGAAGTAGACTGATTTTATGTTGATCCTGCTTCTTGGTAGTGGTAGTTAGCGGTGATTAGCAGAGAGAATCTACCATACTCATAAGGGGAGTATGAGAATGTCTGTGTGGTAGTTAGTAAGGAGAATCGGCCATACTCATAAGAGGAGTATGGGAATGTCTGTCTGGCATTTATTCTCAATAAAGACAGATGATATACCTTCAAGTGTAGAAGGGTCATATACCATGCTTTGTGTAGTCGACTATTATTCATAAAAATTTGGTACGAAAAGTCTCAGTAAATCTTAAAGCCTTTGCCTAAGAAACTAAAAATTTAACGGAACCCGGGAATTTTCGGCATAGCAACACTAAAGGTGTTACCGACAGACTCAACGACAAGCGGTCGCATATATTAGGGGCAGTGCACGTCAAAGCAAATCAGTCTTGTTGAGTGAGTCTAGAAGAAATAGTGCAAGTCACATCTAAGCGAAGTTCTACACGTCTGTCTACAGAGATCCGGGCAAAGGTATACCATTTATTAATTATGAATTTATTGCTGTCCGCCGCAAATCGCTCGCGGTGAGCCCTCTGCAACTTGATTCTTATCAGAGCGCTACGGGGGCGCCGCCATTTGCCGTACGCCTCAGTCATACTTACCATTATTTCCACCAGGCACAAATCGCTCGCGGTAAGCCTTCAGCGATTTCGATTTTTATTCAGACTACTACGAAGGCGCCGCCATTTGCTATGCGCCTCTAGCATGGATAATGATAGTTTACCTACCTGACGCAATTGATCACAATCTACCTACTGCGAGACTGGTCCAATTATATCGCTAAGGAGCTTCGCCATTGTCCACGCATCTCCAGCGAACTTAATTTTGACATCTATTACAGAGAGGCGTTGCTATAAATAAACACGCCTGCAGAGAGAGAGAGAAATTTCCGTAATATTGCCACAAGGGCGCTACAACTTGTCACACGCCTGCAGATGAGACCAGTCTCGCCTTGCACACCCAGACAACAGACTCTAATTTCTCTGCCAACTGTCAGGACGAGCTCAACAATGCGTACAATTAACGGTGAAACATTGATCAAATTGTAACATAACCTTAAATAAAAGTCACGAAAACCAATTGTGCTTATACTGAATTGATGCATTAACCTCTCACTTATCCCCCCTTTCTGCCGTTAAACCGGTTGTATGGTCTAATCCAACAACCGTAGTCTCCTGACCACACCGGGTGGCTGGAATTCGAAACAGTCACCTTAAATATATTTTATGTAATTCTAAATAATTTTATTCCATAAATAAATTAATTTAATTATTGTTATTATTGTTATTATAAATTGTTATTATATTATTCTTAATAAATATAGTTTTGTAAATTAGTATTAAACAACTCAAAAATGAAATATTAATTTAAAACGTGAATTTCATATTGCACTTATACTCAGGAGAACGTGTAGCACAAAATTATTGTCTGTTTAAGTAGTAGACGTAAACTTTTTTACGTAAATTAAAGATAGTCGGCGCATATAGATGTAGATAATAGTGCAATATATTTTTTATAATTTAAAAAATATTAAAATTTTATAGCTTATGTTTAATTATACGTTTCGGATCCTCAAACTGAGAAAGAATATAGATTAATCTAGAAACAGTGTTATATGCACAATCTTGTAATGGCATATAATTTATATTAGCATATTATATTAAAATATAAATTTCTAAATTATATACATATTATATACATAATTAATTTTTAACAACATATTGTAATTTATTTAATAAAAATTATTATTTGAATCAGCACTGATATAATTATAATACATGTATGTAATTATATTTAATAAAAAAGTAAATTTGTTCAAGAATGTAAAAAAACTCCCAGCTCATTAAACATCTGGAGATAAGAGTTCTGAAAAAGGCAACTCCCGGTTACGCGAGTAATAACATTCAAAAACGCGCCTCGGATTAACTAAATCTAAACAATTCAGCAAAACTTCGAATATCTTAAGAAAATAAACTTCATAAACACATCTGGCGAGAACAAGGCTCCAAGTGTCCAGCAAAACAAGTCATAAAACTAATGCTACGAGACATTTGACACGGCCTCGCCATAAAGCCTCTATCGACGACAAATCATAAAACATCTGGCGTACACAAATCATAAAATTAGCCTGAAAAATACAAGCCAGATGATACACTCAAAAACAATGCTACACCTAACCTTCACAACACTGACCTATCGCAACGCGCATGATTATAAGAAATGCATGCAACAATGCTAGGATGGAGAGGGAAAAGCGCGGTATCAAGACCCCCCATCATGGAAGGGAGTTGAGCAATACCCGCTCTCATTGGCGCTTCCATCATGGAAAGACTCACTGGTGGGAGACCCCACCACTCGAAAGGCGCCGTGATTAGAATTACCATAAACTAAAGAAGAATTCTGATTGGGCACACTAATAAGACTAAATCTCATTGGCAACGCCATGATCGACAAGACAGCTCTGATTAGCGACACCAATAGAGTGGGAATTCTCACTGACCACCGCGTGGTCGAGAGAAGGCTTTAAAAAAGGCAACGCCGGCATGGCAC
>NW_011948417.1:10726455-10816432 GCF_000503995.2 Ceratosolen solmsi marchali
CTATACACAACGTGCAGACTCACGAGGTAACGTTCCATTACAAATTAATACATAACTATATCAAACTATACACGCCAATTTGCAGATACGTAAAGCTATCTGCAAAACATAATACAAGCAATTCAAGCAACGCCACGTGGTCATATACAAGGAAGCGCAGGGGTTTACGACCTCGCTCTTCTGTGTGTATTATTTCATCTACACGCGTGTTACATATAGAGGACCAGCAAGGTATCGACTTCTTCCTGTGTATGTGACTTACGTGATAGCTCAGTGGCAATAATCATACAAATCAAGAAAAGCCAAAAAATCAATTATAAAAATAAAACTAATTATAATTTAATTAGTGCAATCATAAAAATAAAACAAACTAAATAACAAAACTACTCTTTATTGAATACATGTACTATCTTGTCCACTAGCCTGCAATCCTCCTATCAACATCAGGAGCTCACATCTAATCTTAGTTACTTGGCCCTCCTCGCCCGGTACACTATTTTTAAACAAAATTCAAAATAAATATCTTATTGTTATACAATATTCAATACAATTCGAATTTGAGAGATTTAAAATAAGAGTAGGTCAACTATAAAAAGAAGTTTAATGTGCTTCTTCTACATTTAATATATTTGCAGAATTGAGGTTTACATTATATCAGGATATTCTTTTTCTACCTAATATATAATAATAGTTATTACTGTAAATGTAGAATTTGAGGTATAACTTTTTAATGTTAATTTTGTATCTAAAGCAGTTTATAAAAAATCTCTTCCGGTTTCGAATTAAAAAGAAAGGATTTGATTATCCTTTAATTTGCTAGTAAATAAGAAGTCTCTTTCCGGATGCTCAAATTTTAACAAGTAATAAAATCTTGGTATTATAATTTTAGATTAATCTTGAATTTTTTTTAGTCTCAATTAGTTCTGAAAAACTGAAAAAATGTGAGAATATTAAATATTCAAAAATAATTAAGATAAATATCAAAGCGTTGATGATCTTTTGAAATTTGTTAATTTCGAAGTTATTAAAAAATATACCTAAATTTTAGTTACTTTTAATGCTGTGTAAATAACGATATAATAAGCAATGTTACAATGGTTTGGTACCAGATAAATTCGTTATCTAATTTGAAAGGGTAGTGCTTTACTCAGTAATTAACAGGTCTGTTTTTCGTTGTGTTTGCTGCGTTTATTTTACAATTACACTGTCTAAAAATAGAGTATCTGGCTAGGAGGGCCACATATCTAGAGTTAGGTGTAAACTCCCAGATGGTGGAAGGGAGGATTGCGGACAAGTGGACAGGATAGTGCATGTATTCAATAATAAATAGATTTGGTATTTGTTTTAGTTTATTGCGATAATTGCATTAGTTGTATTATAATGATTTTTAGTTTATGCTTGAATGCCTTCGTTTCTTGAGTTTTGTATTACTAATGCCACAGAGCGGTAATTTGCGTTGCATGTACAAGTAGAATGGCGTAACCTTCTGGTCCTCTATATGTAATGCACGTTGTGGTGGTGTTATACACGTAGAAGAACAAGGTCGTAAACCCCCGTGCTTCCTTGTGCAGTGGCACGTGGTAGTAGCTTGAATTTGCCTTGGTATTGTCTTATTGCTTACGTTGAAGGCTCTGCAGGTGCGCTTTTGGTGGCACTTCATCTTAGTCTGCAGATATTGCTGCGTACGGCGCCTCGTAAGTCTTTCTTGTGGGAGCTAAACTTGCCCCTTATGCGTTTGCAGATTGTGAGCTTAGTCGCTCTACAGTTCCTTACCTTGTGAGGCATATTGTGTATTATTATCGTTATTAAGGAATGGAACTTTTACCTTATGAGTTCTTCTGATTTTGTGCTCTTGATGGCAGCTAGTGATGTCTGCAGGTTGTGCCTCGTGCGGCAGCTTGTAGTTTATGTTTTGTGTTTTTCTGGCTATACCTCGTATTGTTTGCTGAGTTTGCCTCGAACGGCTCCTTATAGGTTGTGATTATATTGTGCCTTGTGCACTACTGTTTACTTGTTCCCTTTTCCTTATCTTGCACTGCTGCATGTGTATGATTTGATTTGCACTTATCTTGCACTTGTTATGAGTTGGATATGACAAGGCTTTGCCTCTTAATCGGTCTTTACTTGTGTATGTCTACATCCTTGTTATTTGGCATTCCCTTGGAGAAGCAGCCTTGTCGGCTTCTCTGGTGAGAAGAGACTTTGTAGGCCTTGCTGGCGTCTTTCTTGAAGGCATTCTCTGCATTCACCACCGCGTGGCCTTTATGAATTTCCTGCTTCTTGGCGTTTCCAATC
Organism: Ceratosolen solmsi marchali; assembly: GCF_000503995.2. Classification (NCBI taxonomy): domain Eukaryota; kingdom Metazoa; phylum Arthropoda; class Insecta; order Hymenoptera; family Agaonidae; genus Ceratosolen; species Ceratosolen solmsi. The sequence continues at coordinate 10,728,751 of NW_011948417.1, forward strand.
AGAGCGCCTCTTTTTGAGCGTCTCCAATCGAATTGATCATTTCATTATTGACAGCTCCAATCAGAGCGCTTCTTACTTGCAGTCCCACCATGAGAGGGGGACTTCTTTGGCACGTTCTCGCTTCACTATCCGAGGCACATGTAGCTGGACTTGACAACAGCGTATGCGTGCAGTGTTACCTTTAATATCCCTTTTTTCGGATGTAAGACGAGGTAGTTTTTGCTTATATTTTTATGACTTGATTATGCCAGAAGTTTTATGACTTGTTTTGCTGGACACTTGGAACCTTGTTCTCGCCAGATGTGTTTATGAATTGTATTTTCTTTAGATATTCGAAGTTTTACTGAATTGTTTAGATTTAGTTAATCCGAGGCGCGTTTTTGAATGTTATTTCTCGAGTATTGAGAGTTCGCCTTTTTCGGAACTCTGATCTCGAATTTTCCAGGTGTTTAATGAGCTGGGAGTTTTCTTACATTCTTGAACATACACTATAATGATTCTCAGTCGACAATGAGAGTTGTTCTGATTCTTGCAGTTCCTTGGTGATTTCCACTTGGTGGTAGCATGCACTACATGTTGAGGTAGAAGGTTGTAAATCTCCGTATCCTCTTGACGTAGTGCGATTGGTGGTGGATTACTACTTGATTGACTTGGTTGATCGCTCCCATGTCGTTTAGAGATTTTGAAATAATTATGTCGGAAAGATGAGTAATTTCTCGTGGATCTACTGCATGTGCCTTCTATTCAGGCTCGGTAATTTGCTTGTTTGTGTCGATTCGCTTAATTTTCGACACGGCTTTCTGGCATTCGCTACTACAGTAACACAGCTTGTACGCTCTTCTTCCACTGCCCCCCTTGTACAGTACTCGTGATTGACACCTGTCGCTGTCCAGGTGGTTTCATTCGAGTTATATTCCATTGCGAATGTCTTAAGTGATTCATCCCTGGTCTCTTCCATAGATGATATCTCATCCATGTTGGAGTTTGTGCTCCATGTGCTACGCGTGGTTGCACTTAAGTAGTGAAGAAACTCATTTTTTTGTAATCAGTGATCCGTTTACTGTTGTTATCATTATGATTATTTTCCCTTAGTATAGTATTGGACGCATGCACTGATTTCCACTTATCCAGCTCGAAGGAACAAAATGTCTGGTATCAGACTAAAAACCTCCTGTTGATGTTAGGTAAGGTGTTGCTGGCAAATGGAAGGGGCAATGCAATTATTCAATTTTACACGCAGAGTTTCTTGACTTTCCTTTATTAAATACAATAATATAATAAATAGTTAATGGGCATAAAGGGTATGTATGATGGAGTGAATGAATAATTTAATGAAGTTTCTTCGATTGTGTTACGTGCTGAGGAGAGTGTGTGTACTCTCCGTAATGTGAGGAGTGACTCCTTCCCTACCGAGAAGTGCTGCTATAGTAGTATGCGAGAGCTGCCGCTGTCGTACCGAAGCTTTCTAAAGGAGACTGTGTCGCTGCTGCTTTAGTGTCGGTGCGTAAGAGCGACTGCTGTCGTAGTATGCGTGAGAGTCGCCGCTGTCATACCGAAGCCGTCTAAGGGAGACCGGGTCGCTGCTGCTTTAGTATCGGTGCGTAAGAGCTGCTGCTGTCGTACCGAAGCTTTCTAAAGGAGACCGGGTCGCTGCTGCTTTAGTATCGGTGCGTAAGAGCTGCTGCTGTCGTACCGAAGCTTTCTAAAGGAGACCGGGTCGCTGCTGCCTTAGTGTCGGTGTGATCCGGTAATACATGTAGTAGTATACTTTCGATAATTTCACTCTCGATTATGTTTGTTAGCACTAGCGCTTTATTAGTTTAAGTTTAGTTAACGGATTCTGATAGTGTAGCATCACTATTGTATCGTTAGATTGCTTATTGTTTGAGTGTTATGTACGTGTATCGCTACAATGAGTGATGACTGTAGAGAGAAGCTTGAAGATTAAATAGTGAGCCAGTCGTAGTGACAGCGTAATTATTACTAGCACTGTGAGCTGCGCATCAAGCACTGCTCTTAAATATTCTCGTAGTATCCGATGTCTTAAATATCCGATGCCTGTTGGTATGCCGATATTTATCGTGACGTTAATAGGGTATAGCCTTGGAAGGTTCATCGGCATTACTTTTCCGAATTCTAACCATATATTCTAGTTTTCAGCGTAGATAAATTTCTTGAATTCGCTGGCTCGTGTTTAAAAACAGTCCGGGAGCTCATATCTTTCCCACTTTTGTATTCCGCTTTCAACTGCTTCAACCCGTAACAATTATTATTACTATCTGTTCGGGATTGAAGCAGTCTCATGAATTTCAAACAAAAGAAAGTTCATTTGCGCAGTCCGGCGTACCGCATGTGCGCCTAGACTGACCGTGCGTGCAGCAAGGCTGGCCACCACGTGCGCCTAGGCTGATCCGCACGTGCGGACCGAGGCGGGCACTCGAGAAAATGTTTACAAATAAAACTCGGTAAGTCCGAGCAAGTTTACGATTTGAAATATTATTTACTGCCAGCACTCACAAAAAAGGGACGCCTTCGAAACTTCTAGAAGCTTCGTTTTCTCACGCCAAAGGAAAATTTCTGGAAGGGACGCGCATCGACACTGTTGCCGGCGCTGAAGACGCCGCATGCACATTTAAGCGCAACGCGCCACTTAATAATCAAGCATACTTGATTCAACTACCATCTTCTCATGCTGCCTCACAAGCATGATTGACTGACATCAGCTGACATTGATAACATCAACATAACCTCAAAGCAAAACAGCAATATCCAAAGAAGCCTTTATAGCAGAAAATCACAAGAACACATCTTTTGAATAATCCAACAGAATTACTTATTTCTACACAACAGTGCAATATTATTATAATTGTTTACACTCATTAAACCTTGTTTTAAAATAAATATATTATATTTTTCAGCCTTGTCCGTTATTGATTTCCTTTAAAAATTATCCTGCCGAGAGACTAATCCACTGAACTATTGAATTGGCAGTTCGAGCCATAAGCTAACCCTTTAAATCCGAACACTATCGCATGATGATTGAAGATCTAAAAATTCTGTAGGTAATACAATAATTTAAATCATTAAAAATATGTAAAATTATTTTATTATAAATTAGGAAAGTTATAAATATTAATATAAAATAATGGTTTGTTATAATATTTTACAACTTAATAGCCTCGCTTTATTATGGAGATAATATCACCTATTATTATTAAACTAAACGATAATAAAAACATTCTTTTTAAACCTTGTATTGTAGTAATTTAAAATAAATTTAGTGAACTTAGCATTAAGATTGATTTTTATCATATAAAATCTAAATGCTTTCCTAAAATATTCGAAAGATATGAACTATACTATTTCAACATACTTCCAAAATTTATTTAAAAAATAACTAAATAAATTTTTGAGTTAGCAATTTTGTTTTATAAAAATGCTGAAAATATTTATTTAATTTGTATATATTAAAATGAAATTTTTTCGTAATGAGTTTTTCCAGATCATTTTTTTCCAAAAGTTGAATTTGATATAATGTTAGAAACGTTTGCATCTATTGTTTCATATAAATATTTTAATTTAATTTAATGAGTAATTAGTTATAATACAATTAATATTTAAATCTATAAAAAAGTTGAAAAAATTAATAATTCAATATTGTAATAATTCAATTTGTTTGAGAATGCGAGACTCTTTTTTAATGCAATAAAACATCTGGCAAGTAACATCGTGAAATTTGTATTTAAGACTTCAAAACTTTCTTGCTCATAATTATTTAGCACTAGTGTCATAAAATATCTGGAAAACTCCAGTGAAACGTGCTCATGCTTCCAGTGCAGTAGTACTTAATGAGTTTATTGCCGGGAGAACCCTAAAGTAGATTCAGAACGAATATCAGATATGCGTAAAGCATCGAGTACAAAACATTTCCTATATTAACAGCAACCCAAAAACCCCGCACGTGCAACAACCTGCAATGGCCATACGTGTGTACTCGGCCTTTAAGACAATGCTCGCATTGTTCTTGGTTATACCATATCTGGTCGATCGCATTGGACAATCGACCACGCCCAAGAGGACCATTCGTCTAGCCAAGTCCCAGAGAAGGGTGAGGCGACCAAGGAGAGGTGACCAATGGTAAAAGCTCCCCACTTTCCGACACTTTTCCGATTAGCATATTCGGGACTGAGCCCGGAAAGAAGTGGAAATGAAGGCGTGCATAATCTATTATGCTGCCCAAGATCAACCTCTGATTGGTTAATTAATTAAAAGAAGAAGGGGTCCCAAGTGGAACGGGACCAGTGAACCATTTAAGAAAGGACAACGTAATGTACCACCACTTATTCTTTTCTAACACTTCACACACATTTGAAGGATAAGTCACGACTTACTCTCACGGAGGAGGACCAGAGAGACAAGTCGTTCAGCTGAGTCTAATAGAAGTTCTTTCTACGATTGTGAATTAGTATACGGTTGAAATTGATCTCATCAAGACTAAATTGCATAGGACCAGACCACTTGTAATCTCACTTGGAGACAAACAAGGAATTTAAGAGCTGCAATTGTTCAAAGGGAGCTTCACATCAAGCCAACGAAGAGAGACTGGAAAATTCACGATACACTGCAAGTAAGTCCTTACCGCTAGTACTGATTCATGATCTCTCGGCTTTACCTTGAAAACTGTCGGATACAGGTCCAACTACCGAAGCTTCCCAGACATACTCTAAAAACAAGACCAGCTATAGACGCCACAGTGGCTTTTCACTTCCTCCAACGATAAGTTGTTCCCGCCACAGGTGGCGCACAGCTTCGCATAACCTCTATTTATAGACCCATTATTTAGAGGCAACTGCACATGTGTTGAGTTAAAACACAATAATATTGTAGTGTTCGATCAGAGCACTACAACAATCATAACCTCAAAAGTGATAATATTCAATAGATTATAACCTATTTCTTTTTACAATAAATCATAATCTCACCAGTTATATGCAGAGAATACGAAATTGATTATCCTCTAGTTCTCCAATAAACAGATATATCTCAACGCCACAAGATTATTAAGAAATACGAAGGTTATTTGTAATTTCACCATGGTTAATGATTCCAACTTGGAAATAAAGTGAAATAAATGGAATAAACAGCAATAATAAAGATATGTGTTAATTATTGAATCCGTGCATTAACCCTTTACTTGCCCAACAATCCCACACAACATCTAGTGGGTTTTTTATTCTAAATTGATTTTCCGCGTTTGGCTGACGAGTCAGATTTGTGGAATTATTTTTTGAAAACAATTAAATCATATAATCCTATAACATCGTATAATATTAATATTTATTACTTACATTTCTAACATAAATATTTATAAATAATTAAATTCAATGTTATTTATTTTTTAATAGCTTATTTCATAAAGTATAGAAAGATTATTATTAAAAAATAATATCACAAATATTATAAACTGGTTTATATTGAAAATCGATAAAATATTTACATTCGGATTTGTATTTTAGTATTTGTATTTAATATATAGTATGTGTATTTAACAGTTAGTATTTAATATTTGTATTTATATAATAAACAATTATTTTATAAGACCATATTCGTGTTTTTTAAATATCACTTATTGTTATTTCTGGATATCTGTATATTGGAATTGAAATATTATCATATCTTTGAAAGCTTGTGTATTTCTCCGGTTAGAAGGATTAAATGTTGAAAATGTATTTAATTTTCTGGCTCGAACTGCCAAGTTCAATAGTTCAGTTTGTTTGTCGCCCGCCTTAGCGATGCTTAGGAAATGACATAAGTGGAAGGGCTGTAAATATGTATAGTGTGTAAAAACTTGTGTAAAACATCGTTTATTTGGTTTTACTGACAATTACACTATTGTTGTTCTGAATTCACTTCTCGTGGGAGAGAGTGAATTATGTTCTATCGTAATTATATAGTTGCTCCTTGGCGATGTTGATGATGTTGTCGATGACGTTATGGGGATCAGCAATGGATTTTGTATATTCCTTGAAGGGGAATATGGCTTGGTTTGAGGTATATGCTAACGTTGTAAAGGTCAGCAAGAAGAGTCGACTTATAAGCATGGGAAGGTGGTAGTGGTAGTTAGCAAGGAGAATCGGTCATACTCATAAGAGGAGTATGGGAATTGTGGTCTGTGCTAACGTTGCAAGGATTATCAGGGAGAGTCAACCATACTTATAAAGGGAGTATGGTATTAATTGGCTGGTAGTTATCCTCAATAGAGACTACTGGTATGCCTTCGTCTGAAGGAGGGTCCGATATCATGCTTCTTGTAGTTGACTATTTCCTTGTACTGCGGTCAGTTCCCTTGATCAGTTGCTAACAGTTGCGCACTGGAGAATCGAACGAATGTTCCCTGCAATGGCTGCACTGAGAGAGCGTGGAATGTGTGACTTTCTCTCAGCTATAGACTCCGGCTTAATAACGTGGCTAGGGCGTAAATGACTGACTAGGATGAGTAACGAACTCGGAGGAATAACTGATACTATGTACTGAGTGACTTCGGAGTAATAACTACGAGGAGTTTTGATGTGCGCTTTGTAAAGTATCATCGCTGACAACAATACTTAGGTGCTACTATGCAGAGACTAGCCGGCTTGCTGAACGTTCAAGAATCTGAACTTTGAGCTAGTCGAGAATTATGCTTATCAAATGTTTACAAACTTTTGAGGGCTAGAAGGCTTGGTGCTCCAATTCTCAAAATCACAAATTAACAATGATTACAATTAAATATTTCACACTAACAAAAAACTGTCAATAGAAAAATGTTTTAAACAATTGAAAATTTACCACGAATAATGTATAGCAAGTTAATAGCAACTTAGAATTCAAATAAGATATTAAAATATTAAATAAACAATCAAAATAAATGAAAAACTAAAATTTTTTTAATTAGAAAGTTGAAGAAACTAATTTTAATTTAACAAAGTTCCATTATAGCTTTGATATTGCTAACAATACTACGTATCATTAATAATGAATTTACAATCTTTAAAAAGTTATTCTATGTTTTTAGTAACCTTCAGCATATATAGCATAGATTATTTTCCATTATAGATATTATTATAAGTAATTTAATTATTTTTAAAATATGTTCCAGGTTTATATATTATTATAACTTTTTAGTTTAGTGTAACTTTATAGTTCTTTAAGTAATAATATAATAGTTAGATTATTAAGATTATTTTATGAATTCAAAGTGTAAAATTTTATAATTAATAAGATTTTTTTCAATTAACCAGACACTTGTATTTCTATAATATATATAATAAAACTGCATAATAAAAGTAACAATAAATAATATAAATCATTTTTTAATCAATTAGTTATTAAAATTAGTTAAGAAAATAAGAATTTGATTATTTTAATTGCTCCCAGTAATAAAGATAAAGTGAAATTTTATTTGAATTCTCCCATATACATTAATAATTCCAATATTTTCAATTTAAACAGCTTATAAAAATTTATAAAGAAAATGAATAATTTAATAGAAAAAGCATAAATTAATAATGACTATTTAAAATGACATATTTTATTAAAATTGATTAACTAGTGTTTAATACTTAGCATAAAACTGTTTATCCGTATCTCTATAACATAAGTTGCTTCAATTCCGACTGTGAACAGCTAAATAAAAATTTTAAAAAAACAATAAAAGATAAAATATATTATGTCAACTATAAAAATTGCTCTAAACATCGTGTATTGTAATTTTGTTTGAATAACTTGTGCATATTACGCCATGAATGCGACTGTGAATTTGTTAAACAAATAAATAAATTTTCGTCACGGTAATGAAAAAATTTTAAATTTATATCACAAAAATAAATAAGTAAAAGTACTATTATGTATTAAGTTTGTATGTATAATAGCAATTATAAGATTGACTTTCGAAAAAATATAGACATCTACAACGAAGAATTATGGCTCAACATTTGTAGCTAATTATTACATTACGTGACAAATCATTGAAAATATGTTTTTCCTAAATTTTTATTTGCCTTCTAAGGGAAGTTACATATATGTATGTATATATATATATATATATATATATATATATATATATATATATATTTATGATAAAGATAATAATGATACTTATAACAGGCAGCAATCTGAATATATTATATATTTAAATTAAATTAAATTAAAATTTAGCTACTTGTTTATCTGCATTGTGCCTGTTTAACAAAATTTTATGCTCTTTTTGAAACATAAATTTCATTACTGATTATTCTGATGATTCTAGGCTAATATTATAATATATTAGAAACAATCAAACACAAAATACTAGTTTTACTTACTTAATAGGTATAAAAAATATTATATATAAGTTAAATTTGCTATTTTTCAATATTGCAAATTATTTATTAATTTTATCGATTAATCATATATTTTTATGTCAAAAGCTTCCTTTGATTTTTCTTATTTGGAGACAAGATCATAAGAACAATAGACAGTTTTATATTTTATTATAAAGAACCTTAATACAAACAATTTTTTATTATCTTTAAGCTAATTAAAGCAAAATTTTTAAATTATGGACGAATAATTAAATGGAATATGCACTTATAAATCAATATTGATAAAAAATTCAATATTTGTGAAAAGTTTGCATTTTTATTCATTTCAAAAGGAAAAAATTTGTATTTATCTAAACTTAAATTAAACTAAAAATTAAATCACTAATTTTAATGAAGTTTACTGAATAATATTTAAATCAATTCATATAATTTTTTAAATAATGAGCAACAATATATCTTTTTTAAAAATGTATCTAATAGGTTTGAGAGAATTTGAATATACTAATAAATTTATAATTTTTCAAAGTCTAAAACCAAATCTTATTTTAATTTGGAATTGATGATATATTAATTATTATATGTGTACGTACACATACATTTGATAATTCAAATTACGTTTAAAAATATGTACTAATTTTTTTTTATGCATTTGTATACAAATTTGTGTTTTTATATGAAAAATCATATTGAAATCAAATATAATGAATAATTATAAAATATACGTTACAAATTAATGTTTTAATAAAATAATTTTATAAAGAAAACTTAATAATAATCCATACACCTATTTTGATGGTATTCTGTGATTGCTATTCGTATGTATAATAACAATTAGATTTGTATTTATAGTAATATATTAATGATATGCATTCAGTTATTTCATTTGCATGCAGCTATTAATGTAGCATTAAAAAGAAGACTTGTAATTGTTAATATTTAACATTACTTGTGTCATGCGAGTTATTACAAAATAACGATAAATATTAAATCACATAAAATAAGATCTTAAACTGTTATTTTTATGTATTATTTTCTAATAAGTTAACCATGAAATTTTTTGGAAACTCCAAATAAATACATTTCAATAATAAAAATTTGAAAAACTATTAAATTTCTATAAATCCATTTAAAATACAATTATTTATTAAAACTGAAAATAAAATATTAATAGTAAAACGACATTACATTATATTATATAAATTATATTTTATTTTATCATTAAATTATAAGAGATAAAGTATATATTGAATATATCATTTTCAATGTTTTAACATAAGTTTATACATATTAATTTTATGAGTTTTAAAATATTTCTAAGATTTATATTTTTCGCAAATTTACTAATTTACTAATACTTTTACTTACTATCATGGGTAATAATTTATAATTAAACAAAAATCTATAAAATAATATCAAAATATACAACTTAATATAATAGTTGTAAAAAAAATTTAATTATCATAATTTTTAATGAAATAAATACATTTATAAGAAAACGAAAAGTTAAATAAACATATGTTTAAATTAAAATATTTCAATTATTTATTTTACTAACAATTATTGAATTTTAAATTTGATTTTAACTAAATATTCTTCTACATAAATAATCTAAGATTCAAAATGTATTATAAGCAAGACAATTATAAGAAATACATAAGGGATTTTTTTAACAATTTGACTGAGAAACTTTAGTAATATGAAAAGAAACTATATAATTTTTTAAATCTAATTATTATTATTACAAATTTACTGGAATAATACAAATTATACATTCACAGAATTGAAGTTTTATCAGATTCAAAAAGTGTATGAAATTACATCATTTATATATTTATTAAATTTTACAAAGAAGCTTAAAATTAATTTAAATATCCTGAATTGATCGATAACATATATATATATCAATAACTCTTGTTGTTTACTAAAGCATAAATAATAATAATAAAAATATATGCTTAATCATGTATTCATTAAAAATATTTTTAAATATTTAAACGGAAATGATGAATCAATTATGTTTCTACTTAATTAAAATATTGAATAAATAATGTTTAATCAATAATTAATTGTTAAATGTGCATTTAATAAGTATGAAAAAATTAAAACTTATAATCCATAAAATGAAAAGAATGTAAAGAAAATTGATTATTATTAGAATAATTAATAAAATTTTAATTGAAATAGCGCTATAGAATAAAAATAAATTCGAACTAAAATAAGAAATTCTAAAATTCAAATTAAATTTACAAAACCTATTTACTTACAAGTAATTTTTATCCAAATACACTAATTCTATTAATAGTATAACAAAAATATTAATTTGTACATAAATAAATAAATAAATATATATATATATATATATATATATGTATATACATATGCACTCATTAATGCATGTATGCACTTTGTATTATTAAGGACATACTTTAACAGATAATATCTTAATTATCTTAAAAGTGTATATGTCTTGAAAACTGTATTATATCTTTGCAACTTCTTACTCTGCGAGAGTCGCCACAAACGAATCAATAGTTAAAAATATTTGTCATTTCAAGTACATAAGTAGGTCAGGTTATGAGCTTACAAATCTATTTTCTAACCGATAAAGATAAATAGGACCAAATCAATCTTTTATAAAAAATACATGTAATCTATTAAAAATTACTTAATCGAAACAGAATATGTAATATATACAATTACAATATTAATTAAATGAATATATAGGTATTAATATTATTTACATTAGTAAAAATTATCCACTAATATTAATGATTTAAGTTATATAAAAGAAAATTTTGTTATTAGATATTGTAATAAATTTAACAGAATCATAATATTTATTAGTATGATATGATTTTCCACATATAAAATTTTAATATAAAATGTACAAGATTTTTCATCATCTCCTTTCATATTTTTAATTTATTAAATTATATATTATTAATTATTTCTAATATTATATTTTAATTAAACTATTTAATATAAGTTAAATATTTCACAGTTTTAAGAACAAAGATCTTTATATTGACACGCGACATAAACTTTGTTCACATACAAGGTTACCTTTTTATGATAAGATAAAATTTTGTACACAATAAGTAGTAAATAAATTAACGAAAGAGAGTATATATATTAAGCTGAAAAAGCCAGAAAAATGTTATCATAATTGAAACAGAAATTAATTAGTTACGTTCAGTAAATAATCTTACTTACAGTGCAATTATACCTTTAAATATTATTAAAACTTTGCTAATTCAAGACTATTAGTATTCTAGATATGTCAATAACTTTCATATATATTAAAAATTTATCTGAAAAATTGATTTTTATATTTTAAAAATTTATTTAATATGTATAAAATACTTATATTTTTACTATTTTATACATTATTTTTTATACTTACTGAAATAGAATGCAGAGATAATCATGAAATAAATCTTAATTGTTGGCCCGTTAAACTAAAATATAAATCATTTGATATCAATATTACATTATCCACAAGAACCAGGATCGATCAGGTAATTGGTTCGAACACTTCCTTCTCACCTTTGAATATCGGTTTTGATCCAAAACGTAAAACTATAGTAATTACACATGGATTAGCTATTTCCAATGAACACATAAACGAACTTGAAGATTTAAGAGATGCACTTCTCAAATGGGTAAGATTTTACATTGTTATTTAATGATGTGAATACCAATATGTTAAAATGAGATAAAACAATTATTGTCACTAACTGATTTAATTCAACAATTATTATTGAGGTTTATATATCATATTTGAATTAAATTATTAATAATTTATCTATGATATTTTTATATTATTTAATTAATTATTATTTTCAATTTAAATACGATAAATCTTTTAAATATATATAAAGAGATAATGAACATATTAAATTCATTCATTTTAAATTAAATTAAAATTTTATTTAAAAACTGTTTTATATTGTAAGAAAAATTAAAGTTTAAAGTAAAATAGTATTTTATTAAAAATACTTTTATTATAAACTATTTTTAAGTATTCATTATAGGGACATATTTAATAAGACATATGTAAATTAATACCTAGTATTGATAAAAATGGTTTTATAGAATAATATGAATTTGAGCAAGTTTTTAAATGATCATAAATAAGGTGTTAGACTATATATAATCCTAATATTCCTTTAATATTTAATTATTAAATAAGCTTATAGTGAAATAATTTTTTAAGCAAATTAGACATTATTAAACATAAAAATATTAAAATGTGGTTTGAAAATAAGAGTTTGAAGAATAACAATAATGAATAAGATTAAAACATTATATTCAATAATAATACTAATAAAATAAAGTGAATTAATAGGTTTAATTAATTATGTTTAATAAGTTTTATAGCCAAAGGTGTTAAGAATTCATTCAAATACAGTTACGTGTTTCGAAAAACAGTTAACAAGTAAATTAATGATAAAGTAACAACTGTAAACTCGCCATGAATAAAGAACTTAATAAATAAAATCATTAATTAATTATGCCAATTAATAGATATATTAAGAATTTATTAAAAAAAACCTGTTAAATCTGAAAATGTATACGCGAAAGAGCTTTTTAATTCTAATTATTATACTAGTAATTATAATACTAGAATACAGAAAAAATGATTTAAACGTACAGTAATATTAAAATACTCATTTTCTCCGTACTTTAAAAATTAATTACTGTATATTATAAACCAATGCATTAAATATATATTATTATGCACACACAAATTATTACAATATATTAATAAAACAAAAGATTTTGTTTAAATATTACTTGATGTTATAGTAATACTAGGAAAACAATAAGATTCTGAAATTTATTTTCTTGAATTATGAATATATCGTAAATTAAATATTTACATAAATATTGATAATATCAATTGATTAGAAAATTAAAATATCTATATAAATATCAATCATAATATATTTAGATCAATTTTAATAATTTTTTTTCAGGATGATGTAAATGTTGTTTCCATGGATTGGTACAAAGGATGTTCAAATGCTTTACTATATTTTCAAGCTGTTGTTAATACAAAATATGCTGCTTATACACTGAAAGAGTAAAATTGCTTATTACAAATTCTTTTTATATATTAAAACAGTTTACATAATTTAATTAAATATAAGAAAATTAAAATTAAATAACAATTTTAACGTTTTAAATTAATTTTTTATTTTAATTTTTACTATTTGTTTTAATATATTCGCATATTAATTAATTCTGATTTGATAAATAATAATTAATTTACTTGTAATATGAATCAATCAGAACACTAAATAATTTTTTAAACATATTTAGCTATGCAATGGATAAGATAAAAAATAAAATTCAATACAATTTGATTTAAAATTTGGAACTTTACATTGAATTACAAGCCCACGGTGTAATAAATATATTCTATGTGAAAAAAAAATATATATATTAATTACTATTGCCAACGAAAATTTAATTAAAATATTTATTATATTATGAAATGAAATTAATAAAAATAATTTAAAGAAATAAAATATAAGCATTTATGTTAAATTGAATTTCTATACTATATTAAACAAATAGTATTGATGTAATTGGGAAAACCTACATTCGTACTGCCATAAAAATATTTCGATATAATTTTTCTTGAATAAATAATGTATTAGAATTGTAACTATTTTTTTTAATGTAATTATTTTTTTCAAACAAATTTTTTTAATCTATATAATTTTCTTATATATTGGAAAGTTTTCAAATGTTATGAATTTCTTCAAATAGAAATTAATGTTATAATAAAATTCAATTTTTAAATTTGCATCATATATTGACTATTGAATTTTGTTTTTTACTAACAATTCATAATATGATAATAAATTTAAGAATGTTCATGTTAGTGTTTTAAGTTACACCATAAAATTGTGGAAAGAAGAAAACAAATTTAATGATGATTGGGTACCGCAGCTACACTTAGTAGGTTTTAGTCTCGGTGCCCATGTAGTTGGCCAGACAGCTGAATTATTAAAAATCGAAGACAACTTATTAGTCAACCGTATCACTGGTCTTGATCCAGCTGGGCCTTGTTTTAATCCAACAAACTTTAAACTGCGTTTGTCAAGCAATAATGCTCATTTCGTTGACGTTATTCACACAGATGGTGCACTATCTCAGAATGAAGCATTCGGCCTTTATGATCCTATCGGTATTTAAATTGTATAAAGTATTACAAGTAGAAAAATTAGAAAGGAATGTTCATAATTGATAGACTATCTTAAAAATGAAATTAATAATATATTAAATTTAATCAAAACTATCTAAACAGTACATTTATTGTTAAAAAATATTTTTATTTATCAATATAAACTCTTATTTTGTTATAAAAAGCACTTACCAAATAATTGGAGAAATGAAAAATAATCTTAAGAAGAAAACTAATTTATTAATTTTATTAAGTATTAGTTCTTATTTATTACACTTTTAAAATTGAGCAAAAATATAAAACAATAAAACATGAGTTACATAAAATTGTAGTTTTGGAAGTTTATACTTTTTCGTCAAATTATGTATGTTTTATATTAAAAAACCTAGAAAGTATTCAATAATGTTTATACTTATCTGTTATAATTTTGTTTATTAATTTAACTTGATTAATATTTGTTTTATCCTCAAAGTTATTAAATATTTCAAAAATAAAATATCTTATTTACATAATCATTGTAAATAGAGATTGTTCTCAAGAAATAAGATTAAGTATTTTGAATCATGTTATTTCTGTTTATATCGTATCAATTTACTTGATTTTTCTTTAATTTCTTTAATTATAAAAAATGAAAATGTATAATATGATATTTTTGTAGAATCATTGACGCAGGAAATCTTTGTTTATTATAATGAAAACTAAAATATGACTATATGAAGTTTAGGTGAAGTGCAAGACATTATTTAGATTTCAGAAAAAATAAATTTTAAAAATTTACGAACTCATTACTAATAAATTAAAAAATGTTAATTCTAATACCTACTAATAAAAAATGTATTTTGCTACATAAAATAAAAATTTTATATACAATTTTATTAATATCATAATCATAAAATAAAGAAATATTAGTATAAAATTATATATATATTTATTCTAATAATATTAAATTGAATATATTTATACAATATCATAAAAAATTAAAGTGAGATTTTAAGAACAATCTTTGAAAATAATTGAAAACGATAAAAACAATTCGTTCATGTAAATGTATAAATATTTAAATATATGCTATTGCATCTTATATAATTGTATGTAATAATTTTAAATATCTCTTATATAAAGAAATAATAAAAAGAAAGTAAATTTATTTTCTACTACAAAAATGAAGGGTTCTTCTTCTTCTACTACAAAAATCTACTACAAAAAAAAATATATATATATATATAATATATATCTAATATAAATAATATGATACAACTATATATTTATTTATTTATTCAAAAATTAATAATTAAAATACCGATTTAATTTCAATCAATTTATAATTTTTGTTAAAATTATATAAATTAATATTTAACAGGAAATGCAAATTTTATATTTTTATTGAAACAATAAAAATTACATTAATATGTATTTAGTTATTTATAAATATATATTAAGTCTGAAGCAAAGTTGAAAGATTATTCTAGAATAATTTGATGAATTAAAAAATTAGATAGTATTTAAACATATGTGGTTATCTAAATTTGTAATAAGAATTCTGAATTTACTCAAATATTATTTTATCGTTCTTTATCAAACATAATCTACAAATAAAAATTTTTCAAGGATATTTTAATGTTCATTTATAAATTTTACATTACGCTGAATTTTTTATATAATAAAATGTTTTAATTAATTTATTTATGTATTCACTATATAATGGTATTTATTTTGTTATTTAAAAATAAAATAAACTAGAAAAAAATAAGTATCTTTATTTGGTTCTGATTTTTGTAACAAATATTCACAGAACCAAATTCTACTTAACACTATTTCATGTACATATAAATATACATGTATATGATTTTTTAATGAGCTAAATATTTACTCTATGAACAATTTTATTTCAGGACATGCTGATTTTTACGTAAACGGAGGAAGAAAACAACCAGGATGCGGTTTCTTAGCGTCCCAAAAATCAGTTCCCTCATTATTAAAACTGCTCGTACATGGTAACAGAAATATAAATTAATTAATTTAATGAAATTACATAAATTCAATTGTAAATTTATCTATTTTCTTATAATGTTAAAATAATGCAGCATTCTTTATTCTTTGTATTATTAGTTAAAATTTATTAGATCAATATTTATAAATCATAAAATAGTTAAAAAATTATTTTAAATGAAAAAAATTAAAAATGTAAAGAATATCATTCAAATTAAAAAATAACTAGAAAATAATGAAATAATATAAATTCTTTAGTATAATAAATTTGATATATAATTCAATATACAAAAATTGTTTTTATATACTTTAGCAATGGAAAATGGTATATGCAGTCATAGACGCGGATTTAAGATTTTTCTGGAATCTGTAATTCAAGCTATTTCAAAAAACTGCAAATTTTCTGCATATCCATGGATTTTAAGAAGTCCTTTTAGAATTCATATTAAAAAAAATGATAAGAATTGGCCAGAAATGGGAATAAATGCTGATCTTTATAATTACAAGGTGTCATCTACCTTTTACGTCCCTACTACTAGTAAATCGCCTTTTTGTAATATACAATCAGATAATTAAACTTTGAATTTAATAAATAATTACAAATTTGGTTTATTTTTAGTAAAAATTGTTAAGTTTCCTACCAAACATAATTGTTACTTTAAAATGGCTTATTTATAATTTACGCCAATTTTATTTACTAAACTTTCGATAAGTAATTAAATATTCTAAAAAAGTTGTAAATGTATTTATTTCGATTTTATTTATTTATTTATTTATTTAATTATACTTTCGATAAGTAATTAAATATTCTAAAAAAGTTGTAAATGTAAATAATATTTACCAATTTATAATTAAATTTATTAAAACTAATAAATTAAATGAAATTAAAACATTTTTTATTCGATATATTATTCTTATTAATTAATCAATGTTCATATAAAGTTTTTATTAGTGACATTATTTTTGTATAATACATCTTATTCTTTATATTGCTTTTAAATTAAGTTTACTAAGATTATATATTAATGTATCAAGCTTTTACTTATGAATGCGTCACATTTGTAAAAAGCGATGGATATTGTACAAAGTGCAACTGGTCGTTCCGACTTATTTTATCAAGGCCGGTTCGACGGATACAATTTGATGTCGTTGACAACTCAGAGACCACGGATGTTGTGTGGTAGCGATGAAAGGTCACAAGTGGAAGGAATATTATAATAATACAATATAAATGTGACTGAAGTATTTACTTTTTATTCTGTTATTTATTGTTGACAAGGTTGACTATTATTACTATTACTAATTATAGATTAACTCTTGGGTTGAAGTAATGTGTTACGGAGGCAAACGTACAGTAATCTATGCAGCTTGATTGTTGAATACGAATGTCGAATGGCGCGAAACTTGATTCGTCGACACTCGCGCTGTGTGTTGCTTAATTTCATAAGCTTCCGAACTTGAACTAAGGTGAGGGTTGCCGAAAGGAACGCCCTTTTTGCGGACGCGAACTTGACGCGTACTGGAATTTATTCCGCACTGTCGTTTTAAGAGGAGCTTCCTCGCCCTTAGTTGCTTATCGATGTAATACTCTAAATCTCAATATATATGTATAATTATTGTAGTAATAATACTACTTACGAAGACTAATCCTTTTGAACATGTAACGACGTTTCTTGAACTGCGTTAATGGACATACGATGTATGTCGTCGTTCCTTTTGAACATCTAACGCCGGTTCTTGAACTGCGTTAATGGACATACGATGTATGACGTCGTTCCTCCAGAGCTTGTAATTACTGTTCCAGTAACAGTGTTAATGGACTTTCACTAAACTTAACTGAGTATAAAATATCTCAAGGGTATACTATATTGAGGGAGTACTACTAAGAGAAAAATATCAATAGTATACTATTAAGAGAAAAATATCAAGAGTATACTACTAAGAAAGAAATATCAAGAGTAATCAAGAGTGATGAGTATTGAAAATTGCGCCCCTTAAATACATTTGCTGACCATGAATTTTACTTGAACCCCTTCCCTTATTTTACGTCCAATCAGAGCCTCCTCTTATAGTGCAAAGGCAGCGCCTCTTGTGGCTTCGGAGTTAATTAAGGGCCTAGTCGTCTCTTGGTCTTCATGACAAGAAGACTTATCGTTGCTGCTGCCGCATGCGATAGCATGTCGGTAGCGGAAAGGGGGGCATCGCTGACGCATCTGGTGACAGCATTACAACTTGTGGACAGTGGGAAGAGGAAGGAAGGTCCGCTTGCAGTAATGCTTGAAGTAGTTACCGAGCGGAACGAAAATGCAGATGTCTAACTATGGATTTTCCCGTGTTTATAGTATTGTTCTTCCAGATGTTTTATGACACTAGTGCTTGATAATTTCGAGCAAGAAAAATTTGAAATTTAAATATAATTTTTACGATATTACTTGCCAGATGTTTAATTGCATTGACAAAAAAGGAAATTTCATATAATATATATATATATATATATATATGTGAAAAATCGAGGAATATGATTTATATAAATTATTCTATTTCATTGTTTCATTTAATGATATTTTTAACGTATAAATTTTTTAAATTAATTTCTATGTTTATATTTATAAAATTTCAATGAACAGATAAGTGAGAGAAAATACAACATATTAAAACAAGTTTATTTATAATAAGTTATTCTATTCAAGAATTTACTAAAAGAATCACTGTTCATCTTTAATTATTAAATATCTTTTTAATAATTTCAATTTATTTCTATTTTTTTCTCAATGCCAAAGACATTACTAGATTTTTAAATTTGCATTTAATCTCAATTCTTCCAAAAATTTTCTTTTTCAAATTAGAAAATTAAATAAACTTATTAACAGTTATTTATATATATTAGCCAATAGTTAATTATTTAAGATAATTTAGTTTCATTATTTAAAATATAGTAAAAGAAATGTCATTATGAATAAATGCTCAATAGCGGATTTAAGAAAATAAAACCTTATATGTAGTAACATTAAACCTCTTTAAACATCATGTCAAATTAACAAGTATAATTATTATAAGTATGATATTCTTTATAAATATTTATTTAAAAGAAATAGCAAGAATTATAAAATATATCAACTACGCTATTATATAATATAAAATTTATATATGATACATACAAAAATTTTAAATAAATTATATTACCATTTTTAGTTTAATTGAAGTATTTATTTACAGTCAAATACGAAATTAAATAAAGACATAAGAAATTAAATTTAAGTCATAATCAAGTATAGGATATTTGCATTATTAAAGAGCAGTGATATAAATATTGAAAAGTTTGTTTCGTTAAACTCAAATTTTTACTATTAACATTAGAAAATTTTTGAATTTTTTTGAGGTAAAAATATGAACATGATGATGTCTGTCTATTATATATCTAGATATATACATTTACATTTAAGCACATATTTGCATTACCCGCTATTAAGAATTAAGCTAGTATCTTCGGCGACGTACATATCTGTACTACAACAAACATTTATATAAGTAACAATTTTTTTGGAATTTTCTTCCTGCTGTACAAACTTACATCTTATCGTTAATTTTTAACTCGCTTGACTATGAATCCAATGGATCTTCATCGTGCACAGGAATCGACAATAATACAAAACAGTGTATTTTGTATTCTTTTAGTTAATTACGCTTTGAAAAAACATAAATTAATTTAAATAAGGAACGTAGAGACTTCATTTGAGATCCAAATTTATGTTTTACTTGTGCATCGCTCGTTTAAGTTCCGATTTTATACAACTTGGTTTTGCTTGCTGCTGTTCTGCTCAATATCTGACATTTGCAAAATCTAACATTTTTTATACAAGGCAAATAATCCGCTATTACTGACGTTAATCTTCAAAATAGAACTATAGACTATTGCAAGGAAGAGGATTGAAGAAGAGGAAGGATATTCTATGATTATAAATTAAAAATTAAAATCAAGTAATATTTTTATTAGATATCTATAGTAATTATGTAAATAAAAATTAATTTGCTTATTACTTCATATAAAAGAATTTAATAAAAATATAGATTAATATAACGATAACAGTAAAATTTTTTACAAATTTAATGGCAAATCAGTGTTATTTAACGATGATTTACGATTCTTTAATAATTATATTACACTAATCAAATAATTAAAAAATATAGTTTTTAATCATAATAATCAAATAGTTTAATAATATATAAATTGCATCATATTAAGTAATGTATTCAATCCCTATTTATTGTTATACATAACGGTATGTACTTTCAAAAGAGAATCAATCGTAATTATTACAAAGAAATGTACTTACTATGTATAATTACAACATGTTATATCATTGCTGTTTACACGAAGATAAATTGGTGCATTATTTGTAAAGTAATAAGAAGATACTATGAAAGATAAAAGACAAAATAGAATAAAAGAATAATATAAATAATAATATCTGTTATAATAATATAAAAAACACAAATTTAATTTTTTAATCCTGTCCTCCTTAATTTCCTTTTTAATCCTCCCTAATAATAATAAATGTATGTATGAAATCAACCAAATAATGCATTTTGTATAATTGGAAATATTTGCTTGCGTGAAACCTGCATATTGTCTTGTTTATATAGTACCAACAATTTTGTAGCAGAATCCTCACGTTTTACTTCTGTCAGCTGCAGATTTGGATTAACCGATGTTGTCAAGGCCTCGATTAACTAAAGAAAAAAAACGTGCGTTAAACAAAGTTGTGTAATTAACGAAATTAGTCTGTAAAGAAAATGTCTGTAAAAAATATATTATTTGATATATATAGTTATATTATATATATAATTTGACAGAGACATTTTTAACAAGTTTTGAAAACATAGTTTTGAAAAAACAGATTATAAACATTTATTTTAAAATTATCATTTACATATTTCTATGTGCAAATTTGTATTATGAAATTAATGTAGCGTATTTTGCTAATCTCTAAAAAAAGCGTTTTAGTTTATAACAAAGTTTATTAAACAATAAAAAACTCTAAATGGATGAAAGTATAATCCACGGTAAGTATTTAATAATGTTTTTTGTTTTGACTATCAAATCACAATTAATTCCAATTTCATAACTATTAAACTTTATAAATACACCAACCTATATACAACAGTAGTCAATTCATTATTTTCAGAACATCTGCTCATCCTCTTCCATTACTCACAAGTAGTATAAGAGGCAGGATAAAAATGTTAAAAATTGAATTTCCAATTTTTTGTTTATTTTCACAATGTTTCCTTTTCAGCAGGCATATATTTCTATTAGATAATTAAATAGAATAAAGCAAATATAGAAATAGAAGACTATATTTTAAAACCTAACCTAAGACAAATTTGTTTTTATTATTTCTGTTTATTGTTAGCTATACTATTAATATTTAACTTATTTTTTTGTATTATCAAAATTTATTTTCAGTTTAGAAATTTCAAAATGACCATATAGCCTATGGTTATCATTTCAATTGTTTAAATTAGAAAAAAAACTTAATACTTTATAATATTTACGTGGATATGCTCGAATTTAAGTTTCGGAAAAGAAAAATACGAACGGCTAATTTGCTTACCTACAGATAAATCCGAAAGAATTCTTTAATTTGTTTAGATTATTATAGAATTATATAAAATTTCTATATAATTATAGAACAAAACCATATAAGCAATTTGTCAAAAATACTCCAGATGAATTTTAATTCATTACGATACAATATTGTATAATTGTATTTAATTTAGAAGAAATATACATGGCTCATTACTTTTTTTTTTTATTTGACGTACGGTTTCAATCGTTAAATATTATACAGTATTGCATTATTATAATGTTTTGCCACTGAGCTAAAATATATTATAATTGTAGTAGTTTTACATAATAATAGGATAATGAACGGGTACGACTCTCTACGATCTTTGATTCATTTTTCTGATATTTGTAGGTTCTTCTATTGTTGTGTATATGGTGTTCTATTACGCGTGTGTGGTATATGGTTACCATGTTATCTATATATTTTATTTTATTTTTATCCTTAATATATATTATTTAATTTATTTCCTCAAATAGTCAATTACAATTTAATAACTTTCACACTTACATGTCTTATTTAAAAGTATTAGTTTGATAAGCATTATTGAACTGCTTTTTCATACAAATTTTTTTATAAATGTTTTGTTACCACAAAAAATTTTAAATGTTTGATATTTGTAAATTTTATTAATATATATATATATATATATATATATATATATATATATATATAACTTTTTTTATATTTAATAATATAACAAATTATATTTAAAACTTATTTTATCTTGAATAATGTAACCAATTAATTATATAATTACTAAAATGATAGTTCACCTTTTCTAGGTCAAATAGAATACGCAAATAGAAAATAACAATAGTACCTGTCAAATTCTTTGTTCCCTTTTAAATATTTTTTTTTTATTACAGTTTGATGTATTTCATTCGGTATACTGTGGCATTCGTAACCAAAATGCACCTTCCACTTTTAAACATAGATTATTATATTTTAGATAATTAAATATTACAAGTTCTATTATAATCGACCTTAATAATTATGATGATTATATTATTTATGTATTATTTAATTATGTTTTTTAAAATGCTTATAACTAAGTTATTAAAAATTACACTTTCATTAATTACATACTAAAAATAATAATATAATCTATAATTTAATTTAAAATATTTACACCAAGACAACACGAATTTTTTATCAATTTTAAATGAAGTATCACTAAGTTCTTTCGTCATCTTGATAATTTATAATTAATTGATATTGAATATTCCTTAGAAATTATATATACACATATATGCATATTGATGAATATTGAAGTACTTTTTAATTAACGCATCTCTTTTTTAAACAAGTGATTGATCAATATAAAATAATATGGGTACGATAATAAACTTACTAAGGTAAAAAGATATTGTTAAACATATAGGTTTATAATTCATCATATAAACATAACAATGTAAAATCGTGAGTTTATATAAATACATAAACACACACACACACGCGCGCGCGCACGCACGCACACACATATACGCACACACGCACACATAAATATATATATACAATTAAAATATACACAAATATATACAATATACAATTAGTACATAAAGAGGTGACTTAATAAACTACAATATAAAGAGAGAAACAAGAAGAAGGCGATAAACATGAAAAAATAATGAATTATTATATAAAGTGCTTGAAAGTTAAGCAAAGAAAATAAGATTTATAAGAAATATCCTGACTAATTTTGAACTATTAATATATATTTGAGTATAATATTAAATTACACTATAATTATTCCTAATTTGATTTTATGACTCTGTAAGAGCAAAATAAAGAAATGTATATATAATGTATAAAAATGAATTAATTATAAAGTAATATAGATTTAGAGATAGAAATTGAAGCAATAAAAATAAATTATAAAATAAATAATAATATAATAAGAAATTTAAATAAAAGAAAGAATAAAAAAAAAACTTTTTACAGATTATTAAACTACTTTCTATTCAATGTATCATTAATTAATTGAGTAAAAGTTAGTGCTTTTCGAATACTTCTTACCATGTAATCTTACCATTCCTTTATTAAAATTTATTTTGCTTACTTACTAAAAATAATTTATTCTAAGGAATCAATTATTTCAAATATATTAATGGCTTATAAAATTTAATAGATATAAATATGTTGGTAGTATTTATGATTGCCTTAATATGAAGTTGATATTGTTTTGTATAAAGAAAAAGTATCATATTTCACTTACTGTAGTTGCTGTTTGATTAATCTTCGATGAGTAAATGGCAATGTCTCTGATCATGTTGTCATTCTTTAGATCTATACCCATAAGAATAGCTAATTGATAGCCTTGCTTTAAACAGAATACCTTGAGAGCTTCCATAGCATCCTCTAGTTCTAAAAATTCCTACGTCACGTGACATAATTAATAATCCAAAAGAATGAAATATAAATTAAGTAGTCCGATGGATGCATGCAAAAAATTCTAATGTATCATTTGAACATCTAATAATGTGTTTTCATTGATCATTTATCATTCCTTTCAATGAAGAAGAATTTCCAATTTTCACTTTAGTGTAAATACTTTAATAAGAATCAATTTTTCTATAGTTAGTAAGATGAACATTTAATAGAGATATGATATTTGCATATTTCGTAGTTTTTTAAATATTGGAAATCCAACGTATATGATTTACATATCTAAAGAATAAAATATTTTATTCTTTGTTTATCTTATAAAGTTTTAGATATATATTTATAAATATCCTTTATAATATGTAGGAACGTTATATAATAAATTATAATATTTAAATAAAAACAAAAATAGTTTATGCATATAATATGAATTAATTTCGTTATCTCAATCTTAAGAGAAACTTTTATTTTAAAGTTAAAATATAATAATAACGATATACTGTTATTTTATTAAAATGTGGAAAATCGGTATTCTCTGTATTATATTTAAAGTAATACTGAAATAAAATGAGAAATAAAGAATAAATAGTTGAACATAAAATAGAAAGATTATTTTACACTAAAAAGGAAAGCAAAGGTTGCAAATTATTATTCCACCCTTCTAGGAATAAAAGTCTTCAATTGCATCTAATATTGTGTATCGCATATTGTGAATATAGAATATTATCAAAATGATTTTTTAATTGGTTTTCTTTCAAAATGCAGGAGTTTATATAAATATATCTACTAAATTAAAAAAAAAGTAACAAAATGGCTAATAGTAAAAATATGATTATTTATATTATAAAATAACTCTAGCGGCAGAAAGCAAAATATCTATATAAAATATTAAGTTTTCGAATTTTTTTTAGAAAAAGAAAAAAAAATGAATATTGATAGGATATTAATTTATTATGAAAATGAAGAATTACATGAAGAATTACAAGAATTACAACAGAAATGATATAATTCACGGATACATTGAAAAAATTTCAATAAATAATTCGTCAATTTAAAAATAAATAATAAATACAAAATAATAATAAATTCTGCAAATTTAAAATTGGATATTGCAGAATTCAAAAGAAATAATAATAAACTACCTAGCTTATTAATAAATGTAGAAGAATATTTGTAGTTTCATTTATTATGATGTAGAATATTAATATCAATATTAATATTTTGTAATATTTAGAGTAATATTAAAAAAAATTATTCTACAATAGTTAAATCTAAATAATTTGAATAAATACAATAAAAAAATACTGACAATCTTAAGATACATTTATTTTGTTCAGAATTAAAATTTTTCTTACCTTCACTAAGATGGGAAATCCAGATATTAAAACTTCATTAGTGATTTTGAGATCTTTGATTAGAAGATCGTAAGGTGATAATTCACTAATATCGGATTTTACATTAAGAATTTCTTTATATAATTTAATTCTATCCGTTATATTTGTACCGCAAATTTTGTCCAGTTGCGCCATTATTTCATAGTCTAATAAAGTTGCTCGGTTTGCTTCTTTTGAAAAATTAACAGTATCAATCAATATTGGACCTATAATTTAATAAAACAAAAAATTGAATAATGTTTTAATTATTAATATTGACCAAAATTTACATATGAAATTTATAAAATTCGTTATTTTATTGTGCCTGACGTTGTCATTGTTTCCTCATTTTTTTTCATGCTTAGACAATATGAATATTGGTTGATAATATGGTTCATAATTATTACTTAAATAAACTATATTTGCATATTGTGAACGTACAAATACTGAAATTCATTAGTTTTGTTGAATGCTTATCTTTTATTTCACAAAAATAATATAAGATTATTAAGTAAAAAGAAGGACAATTAAAAAAACCAAATATAAACTACGGAATAAAATAAAATAATGATTAATTTATATAAATCAAGCATTCATAAAAAATCAGTATTGCATAAGAAAATTATGATAGAAACACCAATATACAGAAGAGGCAGAAAATATTTTGATAATAACGGTGAAAAACTCATTTCGTCAAATAATGGAGATCATTGATTCAGAGGCACAGGAATTGTTCATGTCATAACTAATGGAAAAAGATATATATGTATATATCGAAAATAAGATACATATTTCTACTTGAGAGCAGGAAATATCCTGTATATCATGTAAATATCCAACCCAAAAAATAAATTGGCAATAGTAAATGAGAAAAAGGTGGAAAATCCAGCACAAATAACGTTGTAAATCTGAACGACGATATACGATGATTAAATCTAATGGTAGGAGCGCGACAAAGGAAAGGAAAGAGGTTTGAGACTAAGTATAAACAAAAAAACGAGTTTTTGAACATGATATAAGTGAATAGGTGATTAAAACAATTAGTCTACTATTAAATTGAAAATCGCTTTAATTATATCCATTCAAATAGTTGCCAATGATCATGAGAATTATTATGTAGGACGTATGATTCAAAATAATAATAATCACATTCAAATTTATAACCGATTGGTTATCAATGATAAATACTAACAGCATTAGATTTTATTGTAGTCATACAAACAAATTATAAAAAAAACAGCGATTGATTGATTTTTAATTAGTTAAAATTATTATTTTATATATAAACATTGTATATACAAGCATTTATAAAATATAAATTTATAATTATTTTTCAGAAATTAATAAAAGAGTATAATAATAAGAAGCAAGACAGAAAAAAATAAAAAGGAACAAAAAACCCAAATAATTAAAAAAATTAAGAAGGAAAATGGTGTATAAAAAAATAGTTTAATTACGAGATGTTTAATTCATTAAACTTCGGATAAAGAGAGAAAAAGAAAGAAATTGTAATTATAATTATAATAATTAGAATAAAGTGTAATAAATACAATTTTATTTGATAATCGATTAATTAAAACAGAGTATATTTTTAAAAATTGGATGATTAATACAAATCCGTATAACAATAAAATATCTTTCAAAATGAGGATATGTTCAGTATATATTTTCCATTATTTTTATATTAAATGCTATGAGACTAAACTATTGTATTATGTTATTGTCTATAAAATTACAACTTTTATTACATAAATACTTTTGAAATACTTTAAGAATTAAAAGTTCAGGAAATTAATTATTATTTATTTCATAAATTCAATAGTTAGCTTTAAACATAAGATATGTTATTAATAAAATAACAATGCAAGCACGCATAGAACATTGAGTAATTTATCAGTAGGATATATACATAAAGCAAATATAATTACGTATATCCATATATAATCACCTTTTAATAATTTGCAAACGGCTTTTATTGTGTCTGGCCGGCGTTCTAAGATATTCCGGGCGACGAGGGTAGCACAACTTCCGGCACCTGTAAGAGTTAGTGCACATCCGGTCCAGGACCAAGTATTATCTTGAGGTCTGTGATCAATAATCTCAGATACTGAATTAGCAAAACCAATATCTTCTGTTCGGAGAATGTGGTGATCCACTAAAATGAGTTCTAGTTTCCCTGAATCGTGGAGATTCTGCAGATTTATATCATTACTAAAGAATATCAAACCTTTAATTCCATAAGCAATAATTTTATTATATTATATATTAAAGTACATATAGTTATAAGTATATATAAGTATAAAAAATGTATATTCTATATTAAAAAAATATTGAAGAGATTAATTTATAGAAAGATGAATGAATAAAATACTTCTTATGTTATAGTATACTATATTTCTGAAAAATTAGCATATCATTATATAGAATAAGCGAACAAGGCATAAATGATAAAAATTATATTATTAAAACGACTTAATAAATTTTAACCTATATTTTCGTGTATGTCTATGTATTTATAGATTATATGAATTAATTATAATTACTTGTATACCTAAATTTGTTAATTAAAAATGTATAATTATTATTTTTAAATAGTCCATTTAGCTTATAAAACGAAGACAAAATCAATCAGTTTAATATTAAATAATTTATGAATATTTATTAACAATCAAATCTTTATTAATATATTTCCAAATTTCGTATTTAATCGCTTTTATTATCAAACAAAAATGAAAGAATATTTAATCTGAAAAATTCATTTTAAAACTGAAATATTAAATACTTTCATAATTTCTAAAATAAACATGAAAATATAAATATAGCTTTGAAAATATATTTAAAAATGTTTTAAGTAATTTTAGTGATTTTTTCTATTGAAATTCTACAATCTATATACTTCATTTAGTAACATTGGCCATTTTAAACTTTTTCCCACTATTAAACTAAATAAATATAGCCAAATCATTTTAAGCGTATTTAAAAATATCCACTAATAAGAAGTCCTCAATTTCATATTAACATATAAATATATCTTACATTCTAATATCATTTATAGCTTGGTCTTTATTATACAGTTTTTTTTTACTAAACAGGTGTTGAAATCAATTTAATAAACATTGCGAATTTGTTTTATTTACTACTTTATATATTATGTTCTTCATCTATTTATAATACAATATTTATTGATTTACGTCTGGTTAGTGTACAAGTTGAAAGTTATTTCTATAATAATGTTTAATTTCTTAATAAAGTATTATTGTAGTGTTATGTTTTTCAGATGCTTCAATGATTGCATATAGAATTTTTTATTACAAAGTCGTAATTAGTTATCGAAAATCCTAGTACTTTGTATCTAAACTTGCAAATTTAAATATTATTTTAATAATTATAGACATATCAATGTATTAAATTATTGTATTATTACCAAGTTTATATAGAATTCTATTCTTTCTTATTTACTATAATATTTCTTAATATTATTATGTTTTGTTACAACTTAATTTCTTATTTTCTCATTAGTTCCTTTATCATGGTTTTCTGTGTACAGTAGTAGCGCAATATGTAGTAGCATAGTAGAAAGTAGTAACGTAATCTGTTTACGAAAATATAAGCGTATAATAATTGTTTGTAAGACATCAAATTTGACAAACAAAAATCAATATATTGAAAATTTTAGTAATTATAAACTTCTTTTTAGTCTTGTGTAATATATTCAAACTGATTTCATTACGTTGAGAAATAAAAAATAATATGATTTAAGTATATAATTTATATCTATATTAATTTTTTTTATTTTATCTGAAAATATAAATTACTAAGCTATATAAGTAATTAAATATAATCACATCAACTGCTTTGATTTTTACAGTAATGGCAAATAAAATAATTATTAAGTCTTTCCAATATTTTATGTGTATTTTACACAAATTGTATTTCACAATTTGAGTTTTTAGAAAACAATAATTTTATTTGACTTATTTAATTTGAAGAATTAACTTAAATGTTTAATATTTAAACAGCAATAAATTAATTCATACGTAAAACTACGTAAAACTAATACATAAAAGTATCATTCATTTATATATTCTGATTAATTGTATTCATAAACTTGACCTTATTTTCATAAGTAACAAATAGTCTTTATTAAATATATATTTATAAAAGTTATTCATTTTTTCTATTAATAAGTTAGTAACATAACTAAAATTTAATGCATGAATAGCGCATGGATATAAATTACTCCTGCTGTACTACCTGTAATACCTGATGTACTTGTAAATGTAATTGATAAAAAACTAATAATGAATTTTGTTTAACTTTTTATCTAGTAACTATAATAGATTGATAAATAAAATATTAAATCAAACTAAATATAATTTATAACCCATGATGTTATAATATAGTCAAACGTATCATTAAATAAATAGTCGACAATTCAAAAATATTTACATTATTTAACCTTTAATAAAATAAGATACTAATGTGATTAATGATATAAAGAGTAATATTTATGTATTTAAATATTCGATTTTTAAAAAGTCTACACTTAAAGCTGGTAATTACAAAATGAAGTACCTTTATTAAAACTACTGTCAATAGACTGAAGAAAATTCACATCATTTATTCACTTATTTGATTTTTAAAATCAACTACAAACTACAATATTAACAATTCTTAATGATAATATTAAAATTCGAATATCCATTTCAAATTAATAGATTTTAATCAAATCCTGGCGTACTTTAATAATATTTGATATTTTAATTAGTAAAATACTCCAAAATAAATATATGATAAATTGAAAAAGATGCTGAAGAGTAAGATGGTAGCAAACAAAAATAGTCTCCTTTTTAAATTAAAAATACAATAAAATAAATTAACATACATATTTATATAATCATGTAATATAAGAATGTGGCATAACTAGTAATCCAATGTTGTACAAAATTTGAATTACATGATTTTAGGAACGATTGTTTATTTAATACTTATGAAATACTTTCAAATAATGGCAATATATATGTGATCGGATGAATTATACAATATATGATCGCTTGAACTAATACAAAAATACTTTTTCCTAAATTGATACATTAATGAAACAAGAAAAACAACAATAAAATTTAGTAGTCATAGCCTTGGAAAAAAAGGCAACTCTCGTTATTCGGTAGTTTAGCAGACTGTTTCAGATTAACTGATTACACATTCATTTGTATAGTTTACTCAATTTGTATAGTTGAAAACACAAACAAAGAAACACTGTTATGAATTACTCTCATATGAAATTAAAAATGGCTACTAATTGACTTAAGGTATGAAAAATTCCAAATATATATTAATCAGTATCAATAATTTATTTTTAATTATTGAGAAGAAATATATTTAAACCTTAGAATATTTGTTATTTATTTTTTAAAAATTTAATACATAAGAACTATTAAAATATAAAAAAATTTGTATAAATTATTCTTTTCGTGTAATTTAAAAATATGAAAAATAGAGCATTTACATAAATTTGTATTTAAACAATTGCGATTAATAATTAAAATAATTAAAAATAATTAAATAATTAAAATAATTAAAAAATTATTTTGAAAGTACTAAATACTGATTTACATTAAAATTCAATAAATAGATTAAAAATTTATTGTAGATTATAAGCTGGACTCAATTTATCGTTGTTATGTAAGTATTAATATGTTTTGTTTTAAAAAATAGATAATTAAACAAAAAATAATTTTTATGTAATTTAATAGAATATGAATTAATTGCTTTGTATTGAGTGTAATTTATATGAAAACAATTTTTTATTTTATTTGCTTTATAGAAATATCTATGGATATACTCATAGTGTTACGGATTGAACAGTTGAAAGCGGAAGACAAAAGTGGGAGAGGTTTAAGTGCGCGAACGATTGTTTATAAACACTAGCCAACGAATTCGAGTAATATTTCTACACCGAAAACTCGAATATAGGACTAGAATTTCGAAGAATTATAACAATGAAACTCACAAAAACTATGCTTATTGACGTGACGACAAAAACCGGCATAGTAACATCGCCACCGGCGCCCTAAATGACTACGAGAATACTTAAGGACTGCGCGTGCCACGCGCCAGTTAGTCTTTGTCGGTCCTTTGTCAGTCTTTGTCTCAGCTTAGCGTAATAACGATTACGCAGTAACACAGCAGCTCACTATTCAGTCTTCAAGCTTCTTTCTACAGTCATCACTCACCTTAGATACACACGTACGTAATTGCTCAAACAGTAAGCAATTTGACTATACAATAGTGAAGCACATTTCAGAATCCGCTAATGAAACTTAACGATTAACGCGATAGTGCTAGCTTAATCAAGAGTGAAACTATCGCATACTACATATATTAACGGATTACACCGACCCTAAGATAGCAGCAGCGGTCCCCCTTTAGAAAGCTTAAGTGCAACAGCAGCAGTTCTTGCGCACCGACGCAAAGGTAGGAGCAACCCAGTCTCACTTAGGCAGCAGCGGTACACAGCGGCGGCCCATACGCATACTACTACAGCGGCACTTCTCGGAAGGGAAGGAGTCTCTCCACACATCACGGAGAGTACATACACTCTCGTCAGCACGTAACACTATTGAAGAAACTTCCTCTAATTATTCGCTCACACCTTCATTCAGACACATTATGATTAATAACTATTTATTACATTATTATATTTAATAAAGGAAAGAAAGGAAACACTGCATGTAGTATTGAATAATTGCATTGCCCCTTCCACTTGCCAGCAACACCTTCACCCAACATCTAAGGAGGTTCTTAGTCAGATCCCAGACACATAGATATGCATGGAAATATATGCACATTTAATACAATTTACATATTTCGATCCTAGTATATATCTATATATTTTTTAAAGCCCTTAAACCTAGAATAACATAATATTATTATATTTTTAAATAAATAATAAATATACATAAAAATATATTAGATACACATATTTACAATTAATAGATAACTAAAACTGTCATGTTTCAATTTCAATCGTTATTTTTCTTATTTTGCTCCAGAAGTTTAAATTTCTAAGAATTATATTATAAAATTATTAACGGTAAATATAATACTCTTTATAAAAGATTTATTAAAAATTAAATGATAAATAATATAATAAAATCCAGATCTCTTAGATATCTTGTCCAATGAATAGTTTAAAAAAACATTTGATTTAAAAATTAAAAAAGTTAAATAAATAATTAAAAGTATCAATTGAAATAAAAATAAAAAATTTCATTTGTAATAAAATAAATAAATCAATTGTAATTGAAACAATACTTATTTTAGAAACTATATTTTACTACATTATCAAATTATCAAATCTAAGTTTTTACATTACTTATTATCATAATCCACGTTTTTTTATGTTATGCATAGATATAATGAGACATTTTTCGGTTTGGTATTTTGTGTAAAACTGTGAAAGTATTAAGAACAGATTATCTTTAATTAATAAGATTTTTAATATTTGTATGCAATTAGTAACTATTATACATTGTATACAATAAACAAGTAATTATATTTTCTATTAAATTGCTATAAATTAAAAATAAAGATATCTGAATATACAAACACATAAATTTTTTTCAATTAATATTTAATTTTGGTCCAAATAATAGATATTTTTATTTTATACAATATACATGATTTTTTTAATTTACAAGAACCTTTATTTTTTAGTAAAATATTTCACAAACATTTATTAAATGCATCTTAAATTATTTTATAAATTTGTTGTAATTTTAAATAAGCAATTCATTTTATAATTCTATATTAAAAATTATGTTAGTACAAATATAATGTTTGAATAAAAAATTTAATTGTATTCTTCAATTAAAATGATTCATTTTTCTTAAACACACAGTATTTGAACGAAAGAAAACAAATAATATATAAAAATAATGTTCTTTAGACTTTCATTATGTTTGAGATTGCGAGACATTTTTCAATGCAATAAAACATCTGGTAAAACAACATCATTAAATTGTCGTTAGTCTTCAGAAAAATTCCTGTTCATTTCATATCAAGCTAGAGTGTCATTAAACTTATTAAACTTGATCATAAAGCTTGAAGAAAACCCTCTCACTGACGGCGGAGACACGAAAAGGTCAGTACATCTGAAAAACCCGCTAATCAGTTATGCTAGTTACTTCGCATTACCAATACGTTCATTGTTTGACGCATTAATGACCTAACTGTTTACTGGCACGAACGCGTCGGCTCTGATTATACTGCAACAACTGAAAGTACCAGATGTACGTAAAACTCTTGACCATAAAAACCTACTTTTCACTGCAACCCAAAACCCCAGCACGTGCGACATCGGACAATCGGCGTACGTGCGTATCGGCCTTTTTAGACAATACTTACATTGTTCTCAACCACACCGAATCTTGCCGATCGCGCTAGCCAATCGACAGCGCTCCCAGAGGACTCCCCATATCGATAAGTCCCAGAGGAGGGAGAGAAGACGAATAGGAGACGCTCCCCCCCTTCAGACACTTTCCCGATTTGAGCATATTCAAGACTAAACCCGGAAGGGAGTGGAAATGAAGGCGTGCATGATTAATCACTCTGATTGGATACAAGAAAGAAGAAGGGCTTGCTAGTGGAACCAGGTCAGTGAACTATTTATGAAGGACAAAGGCAATGTACCAACACTTATTCTCACGAAAAATCACAACCTAGCTTAAGAAGAAGGAAAAGAGAAAAGTTGATCAGCTGAGTCTTCTAAAATATCTTTCTACTTCTGTGGTTCAACATCCAGTTACATTTAGTCTCATCAAACACATATCGCACAAGGACTGAGATTCTCATCACCTCAAGAAGGAGAGACAAGGAAAGTTCAAGTGTAAGCAGCTCGTGCATGGAAGCTTCCCATTAAGCCTGTGACGAGAAACTGAAAATGTTACATTAGAACTTCAAGTAAGTCCAGACTTCTAGTGTAGATTCTTCACTTCACGGCCCATTTAGTAAACGGACCGCAAGCTCTCCGAGTCCAGAAGCTTCTCGCGCATGCTCACTTCTCAAGACCAGCAATTCACGCCATTCAGTGGCGAACATTCCTCTAACCTCTTTCTTAGGCACGTGCTCACTCGCACGGCCCATTATATCAAAGACAACGGCAACACGTGTCAAGATCACGACACTAACAAGAATTGTAGTGTCCGTTCAGAGCACAACAAACGATCATAACCTCTCTCTTTTCACAGGAAATCATTATCTCATCAGTTATGTCCAGAGAATAAGGAATTTATCACTCTCTAGTTCTCCAATAGAAGCATATCACAACGCCACATTATTATTGAGAAACATAAACGTTATTTATAATCTTATCACGAGTTATCATCCCTAAATTGGAAATAAATTGAAAATAAATGGAATAAACTGCAATAAGAATTATATGTGTTAATTATTGAATCAGTGCATTAACCCCTCCACTTGCCCACGCATTCTCCCACACAACATCTAGTGGTTTTCTTAGTTAATTCTACACGTTTGGTTCTACGAGCCGGATTAGTGCAGTTAATTTTTATGCACACTCAAACATATAATTATGTTATCTAGATTATGAAGCTTCTTTGATATTTAGCACTTTTGTTAAAAAGTATTAATAATTCAATAACAAATTATGTGGTTGAAAATTGATTAAATAGTTAAAACGAATTTAAAAAAATTGAACAACAATCTTTTGTTAAAAACTGTTTTGCAAAAATTTGAGTTGTTTTTCTAAGAAATTTATATGCGATTTAACTCTTATATTTAGCATGATTTATGGTTAATAATTGTTTAAGTTATTGTTTAAACTGAACAAATTTGCATTGTCATTTTAAATGAAAAGTACACTCCGTATTAAAAAAATATACATATAAGTAAAAAAATTAAATTTTCGAAATATTATATTTGTACGACCGCGAGTAAAGTAATGCTATACCAATTTTTTTTATTTAACAATTTAAACCATGTTCTATACATGATAATTTTAAAGAGGCATTGTTCTATTTTATTATAGAGTATTTTTCTTCTTATAAATAAGTATTTTTGTAATACTATTAGAATTATAATTTGT
This sequence comes from Ceratosolen solmsi marchali, assembly GCF_000503995.2. NCBI lineage: Eukaryota > Metazoa > Arthropoda > Insecta > Hymenoptera > Agaonidae > Ceratosolen > Ceratosolen solmsi. The sequence goes on from NW_011948417.1 coordinate 10,764,771, forward strand.
CATTTGTGTGACCCTATATATTTGAATAATTATTCATATTTTATATTCTTAATGTATAGTTAAATTAAGGTACTCACCGAAACGTTAATAAGTCCTTAGATACATTACAGTAACGAAGATAATAGACGACCTCGTTTCTCAAGTAAAATTCATCTTTTGTAATATTTAACATTGGAATAACGCCGATTTTAGTATCTTTCTTTTCCGTTTCTTTATATTTAAGGAAACCATAGGCTAAAGCGCAAACAGCGGAATCAAGATCACAAGTTGGATTACCCAATACTACTTTAATGTGATGGTAGTCCTTTATGTTTATCTACACAAAAATTATGTAATTTTTATCAATAAATATAGTTTAGATATTTGTTTTTTAACGTTTAAATAAATTATAAATTTGTATATAGTAATAATTTTATTTCTTTAAATATAAATAAGAGTTGCTATTTGATGAAACGTTTTCGTGTGAAAATACTATATAGCATTATAAAATTTTAATATCATTTATAGATAAAAATGATATATATAATTGTTAAAAATTTAATTTATTCTATACAATATATTGAATATATTTAACATAATTGTAATTCTAGAAATAATAGAAATTCTTTTATAAATTACTGATTTGAATAGTTAATTTTTAATTTAAGTATAGAAGTTATTTCTTAATTATATATTTAAGCTGGACCAATCGATTTTAACAAGGCTTTGTTAATATCTTTTATCTTTACACTTTTCTATTACAATTATTATAATTTTCAGGTAAACACTGGAATAAATCTATCGTATATATATAGATTTTTTTCTTTTATGTTTGATTCTTTATGCATGTTCGGGATTGAAGAAAATCCACTGTCATTATATATGGAATAGGCAGGACGTCACCGATACAAACACTAGGGATTATCACATTCACAATTCAGTCACAGTTCATGCCTATATCTTCAAGTCTTTATCCATATTACTTCCATTCCATGACCTTTTATAATGCACGCGGCCACACATTGAAGGATTACCACTAGCCGATCAAGAATATGCGAAAACATTACAGCGGACATTGTACATGGAGCCGACATGTATGGACAAATCATTAAACCCAATATCATCAAACACTCAGCGTCCATGCCCATTGCATAACTGTCCATCGTAGGCTGGCTAGTAAATGGACCAGTCAATGACTGCACCATGACGATAACATCGATGACCATCATTACCCAAGAGCTGGAAGACACTCTACAAGAATTACTCACAAAATTCTGGATACAAGAAGATGACCAAGGGACATAGAATACCAGTACAACCCCGATCAACAACGGTGTGAAAACCACTATGTAAAAAATCATACTCGTCCTTTTTTCAGACAGTTCTACCACCAAATTGAGAATGGTATTTAACGGATCAAGCCCTTCAACATCGGGACATTCACTAAACGATCTAATGGACACACGAGCTAACCTGAACCCGGATATCATAGACGTACTAATCTGGATACGCAGACACTGATACCTATTCTCGACAGACATCATCAAAATGTATAGACAGGTAAATATTCACCAGGATATCTACTGGCATTACCATCCATTAAGTATGGGAGATACATTGATGACATTTTTGGGGGGTACAGATACCCCACAGCAACTAGTAGAAACAGCGAAACAACTGCAAGATCATGCATGGCAGGTGGTTTTTCATTGACAAAATGGCACTCTACAAGAGAGGAAGTCATCACCGCCATCAGAGCATCCCAGAACCTAGAACAGTCAATAACATTCAGCGATCACACAACAAAGATCCTTGGATTACAATGGAGACTGTTTGAGAATAAGAGACTCCGTTTAGTAAGGCAATAAAATATCTGACGAGTAATGTCATGAAAATTGTATTTAAGACTTCAAAACTTTCTTGCTCATAATTATTTGTACTAGTGTCATAAAACATCTGGAAAACTCTAGCGGAACGTGCTCATACTCCCAGTGCAGTAGAACCTAATGGGTTTACTGCCGCGAGAACCCCAAAGTAGATTCAGAACGAATATCAGATATGCGTGAAGCATTGAGTACAAATATTTACTGCAACCGAAAACCCGTACGTACTACACATGCAATGACCATACGTGCGCACTCGGCCTTTAAGACAATGCTTGCATTGTTCTTGGCTATGCCACATCTGGTCGATCGTATTGGAAAATTGACCACGCCCAAGCGGATCCTTCTTCTAGCCAAGTCCCAGAGAGGGATGAGGCAACCAAAGATAGGTGACCAATGGAAAAGGCTCGCCACCTTCCGACACTTTCCCAATTAGCAAATTCGGAACTGAGCCCGGAAGGAAGTGGAAATGAAGGCGTGCATAATCTATTGTGCGACCCAAGATCAACCAGTGATTGGTTAATTAATAAAGGAAGAAGGGATCCCAAGTGGAGCGGGATCAGTGAATCATTTAAGAAGGGACTACGTAATGTACCCTCACTTACTCTTTCCAAATACTTTTTACAGTGAAGGATAAGTCACGACCAACTCTCACGGAGGAGGATCGGAGAGATGAGTCGTTTAGCTAGCTGAGTTTTAATAATAAGTTCTTTCCACTATTGTGAATAAGTGTACAGTTGAATTGATCTCATCAAGACTGGATTGCGTGGGACCTGACCACTTGAGGTCTCACTTGGAGACAAGGAAGAACTGAAGAGTTGCAACATTGCAAGGGAACGTAATAACAAGCCATCGAAGAGAGACTGGAAAATCACGATACACTGCAAGTAAGTCCTTACAGCTAGTACTCATTCTTGATTTCTCGGCTTATGTAAAAGACGGACGGATAAAGTCCAACTACGGAAGCTTCCCGGACATACTCTTGAACAAGACCAGCTATAAACGCCACATTAGCTTCTCAATCCCTCCAACTGCAAGTTGTTCCCGCCACAGATGGCGCACAGCTTCGCATAACCTCCATCTCGGCTCTCTTACGACCGATATTTAAAGGCAACTACACACGTATTAAGATAAACACAATAGCATTCCAGTGTTCGATCAGAGCACTACAATCATGATAACCTCTTAGCGATAATATTCAATAGATTATAACCTGCTTCATTCATAGTAAATATATTTCAACACCACAAGATTATCAAGAAATATAAAGTTCGTCTGTAATTCACCCTTTTGTAAATCAATTCAAATAAATAGAAATAATAAAGACATGTGTTAATTATTAATCAGTGCATTCACCCTTTACTTGCCCGGCAACCCCACATAACATCTAGTGGGTTTTATTGTTCTACGTTAATTATTGCACGTTTGGCAGACTAGTCAAATTGTGGGATTATTTTCCGAACAGAGACCTTACGAAGACATAATTACATTCTCAACATCATTGCCCATACAGACAACTGCCTCTTCAAAACGCACAATTCTATCTGACATTGCCAAAATATTTGATCCATTAATATTTGCTTCCCTAGTAGTAATAAGAACCAAGATGCTGCTCCAAGAGCACACTGTCAGATGGAAGGATCCACTACCATACCAAGTCATTGATCGATGGCGCACTATCAGAAGGGACTTGTCAAAGCTGAATGAATTAACAATACCTCGATGGTTCAAAACAGAAAACTCATCCATCATCGAATTACACGGCTTCGCAGACGCATCTCAACTCGCAATGACCGCAGTCATATATATATCAATTCACGACACCAATAATGCGAACACTGTATTCATATGCTCAAAAACGAAGGTGGCACCACTTAAAAAACTTACAATCCCAAAACTAGAATTAGCAGCTGCATTACTACTATCAAAATTCATGGCACATATCAAGACCACACTAAATATGAAGGTAAGAGCTACGCACTTGTGGACTGACTCTCGAGTAACGCTAACATGGATTAAATCTCACACATCACGATGGAAGGAATTCGTTTGCAACAGAGTTACCCAGATTGAAGAACTTACCTCAGAAGCACAATGGAAATATGTGCCAGGAGCGTCAAAACCCAGCAGACTGCGCCTCCAGAGGACTACCAACTCAGCAACTCAAGGACCATCCATTGTGGTGGACTGGACCACCATGGATAACCACACTAGACCCATGGCCAAGACAACCAACAGAAGGGGATAAGCAATGTATTCAGGAAGCTCGCCCAAACATCTCATTAGTCGCAACAGTTGACAAGCCCGACTATGATTGGAACATCATTTACAAATACCCGTCACGCAATAGACTATTGAGAATAACATCAACATGCATCAGATTTATTGCATGCCTGAAAGAGGAACAGACCTCAAAGGGTCAGCTGACACACGGGGAGATAGACCAAGCAAGAATTCAGTGGATTCGACTAACACAAGACATACTTCTCCCACGAATTAAGATTACTGAATTCCCAAAAAAATTGCCCCCCCTCTCACATGCATTCCATCGATGCACAAGGTATCATCAGAGTTGTTGGAAAACTAATGAACGCTTCAATAACAGAGGACAACATCCAGCCATTATCTCCCAAAATTATCACAACTTACAAATCTCATCATTGATCAAGCACATGTCAAAACACTTAACGGGGGTACCCAAATCACACGAGCATACACTCGCCAATAGTACTGGATACTGGGAGGTCGGCCAGCTGTATAATCACACATACTACGATGTGTCGTCTGTGCCAAACAAAGAGGAATTCGCGCCAGCCAACTAATGGGTCAACTACCCCTCGCGCGAGTAACGCCCTCACGACCATTTACCCACACTGGCGTTGAAAATGCTGGCCCATTGACAATAATGACCTGGAAGGGACGAGGAGCCGAAATCTACAAGGCTTGGATCTATGTATTCGTGTGCCTAGCTACATCTGCTCTACACCTCGAAGCGGTGAGCGATTACTCATCGGAAAGATTCATTGCAGCATATTGAAGACTCTCATTACCACTACAGGCATCACTCACTGTAACTATTTACGTACGTAAGCATCAAGCAGTTCAACAAAAACCAATAGCGACGCCACACCATTACAATCCGTTAAACTTAAACGTAAAACTATACTCAAGAAGCGCCAATGCAGACATAAATTAAGAGTGAAAATAACGAGACTACAGCCAGAACATATACCAACGTATCGCAACCAAGATACAACTACCAGCAGACCTCACGCCTCTGTAATCAGCAACAGCAACACGCACGTTCCTTACACCACACCAATACCGGCGGACTTCACGCCAACGTAAGCAGCAACGGCAACACGCACGTTCCTTACACGAGACCAATACCGGAGAACCTCACGCCTACGTAAACAGCAATGGCAACACGCACGTTCCTTACAAACACACCACAGCGGCAGCGCTCGCGCTCGCACCGGCGGCTAAGGCAGCATCGTCTCACTCGCTCCTTTAGTACGCGCCGGCTACAACAGCGACACTTCTCGTGAAAGGTAGGAGTCACACCTCACACTACCGAGAGTATACACACTCTCACCAGCAAGTAAAATAATTTAAGAAACTTCATCAAATAATTCACTCACACTCTCCATTCATACACTTTATGACCATTATCTAATTGTTATATTATTGTATTTAATAAAGGAAAGACAAGATACACTCTGTGTAGAATTGAAGAATTGCATTTGCCTCCTCCACTTGCCCGCAACACCTCTACCCACCATCAATGGGAGGTTTTCTGTCTGATCTCAGACAATGTTTTTTTCCTTATTTTTCTTATTTGCCGTTTTCTTTGATATTTACTTTTCTTTTTTATACTTTATATCGTTTCTCTTTTCTTATTTTGCACTACCGCTTTAATAGTAATTTACATACTTATGTTATATTCATATTGTAGTAGTATTTTTTATACTATCTATAAATAGTAAAAAATAATTCACATTTTTTAAAAATAATGTTAAAATTTAAGTATTCTAGTAAATTCTAGTAAAATTCTAGTAAATAACAAGTATTGTATTATTTATATAATATCCACACTTATATAAATTATAAAACAAAGAAAAATGTATTCGTCTGTAGAGTATTACTTAAACATTAATTATGATTACATATAAAAACTACATATTTCACATGACAAATAATTTAATTAACATAAATAAAATAAAATATATTTTAGTAATTAATAAAGTTATTTTGATTATTAATGTATGAATTAGTAATGTTCCATTAATATAACTTGATACTCTAAATATAATCAATATGCTTACATATATATCAAATAAATCTATTAGTGTGCAAACTAAATGAATTTAAAAAATTAATTCTGAATAATATAAATAATTATATAATGTGAAAATATGATAAAATATGTAAACATTATTGTATTATTGTCAACTATCTATGATTCAAAATTTACAACTCTTAATTAGATAGTTCAATGTAAATCTAATTTTCAATTTAATTGTTAATTAAAAATATCTAATAAAAAATTATTTATTATAATACTAACTTCACAATACCATTTAATAAATTATTTATTTATTCCATAAATACAAACAGGGATGTATTATTTATTACTGAGTATTTCAATGACATTTTACTTAATATTAGATTGATTTTAAGATAAAATTTAATAATATAATTCAAAATTCAAAATTATCTACACATTTTTTATTCCATTATCATTGAATATTTTTTTGAATATCGCAAATTTAAATTATATGTTTTAAATCAATAGAACTTAAAAAAAATATATTTATTGTTGAAAGTCATAAATTATTTGATTAAATTTGTTCTTATAATTATAATAAGATTTATTACAATTTATATAATTGTAATAATATAATTGTCATTATTCAACTTATTTTTAAAATTATTAATTTTGTTGAATTCAAATATTACATTTATTAAGAAAAATTTGCTAAGAAGATTTATGACGCTTTACAAAATATTTAAAAATTTGAAAAAAAGCTTTCAAGTGATTGATATATATTCCATACATATGTATTATGACAAATATTATCAAAGCATTAAAATATCTTAATATGAATTATTAAGAAGTTATACAATATATTAGTTAGTTCTATGATATTAAATATTAATTTATATGAATTATTTATCTATATAAAAATTAAATATTTAATATTAATGAGAAATGAATATAAGCTTTATATTTTAATAATTTTAATAACAAATTTTAATAGTTACTTTTCTGTGACTTTGAAAATATTAATATTAAACATTTTGATATTTTCATGTTCAAACTTAAATTGCTTAACTTTGACTGTTTCTCTTATATTTTTTGTTACTTTTTAAATAAATGATTAATTATCATCGATGACTTGATATAAATGTTGCTAATTGTATCTGAATTGTAACAAAGTATTTCGATAATTAATAGTTAAAACATTTGTTGTTTAAAACGTACATGGATAATAAAATTAAATTTAAAGTTTTGTTCTATATATTAATTACATCTATATATTAATTTTTAACATTTATAGTTAAAATAGTTAATATTTTGAAACGCTTATAATCTTTAGTTTGAAAAAATATCATAAATCATAATATACTGAAACATAGTAAAATTTAATAATAAAAATATAAACAAATATTATTACCACGCAATTTTTTGAAGCAGCAAGAAATATCTCCATATTTACACGGCAATTTCAATCAGGTTATTATTATATGTTATATACAATCATAAACATAAACTACAGTAGATCTTCTAAATCCCAAATAAAATTCAATTTTTCATCTTAATCTCTATGGAATAGAAATTAGGTTTTTAAAATGTATTAATTTAATAATTGACGATTTAAAATATTTTAAAGAAAAATTTGTTTCTGCTACGTACACATATAAATATGTATAGCAGTCTAAAAAAAAACTTTCTTTAAAAAAAAATAGTTATTCTACAAATTAGATCGTGGAAAACTAAAATTTTAATCATAATTTACCTTAAAAGCTAAAAGTAATTAAATTATAAATAAGATTTAAAAACTGTAATAATAAGTATAAATAAATCTACCATTTCTAAATAATGTTTTATTTTAATTCTCAACAGAATAATTGAATGTATACAATAATATAATTTAAAATAAAATATTGTGACATTATGATATTACGTCACTATAATACACAATAAAAGAAAAAAGATTCATTTTTAAATGACTTTATAAATTAAATTGCACTAAAAATTTCTACACAATATTAGAATTTTTTATTTTACATTACGATATAAAAAAAAGTTGTTAAACATACAGTAGGTTAGACTGGAAAAATGAAACAGAGAGAGAGATAGAAAAACTATCATGAATCGATGTGTTGCTACTCACTAGTCAAAAACGCAAAGGCAATCTAATATTAATAGATAGTAGTCATTTTTCAGTAATTCAGGTTTAATTCTAGTTTCTATTACTTCATATTGAGGTATTAGCAGTGTATCTAATTAATGTTACAAATATTTTTAAATTATAAATAAATTATTATTGATCATACACATTTACAGTTATCAATATTTTTACAATCGTGTTATATAGTTACTTCGTCGGCGTATACGGATTTTTTTTTTAATGGAGATAATAGATAATTCGGAAAAAATTTAGTAAAAATCTATTCCAATATACGTATGCATTTAAACATTCAGTTACCTGCCAAAGCGTATAATGAAGTCAAATACTAATAAAACAAAAAGATATGTAGAATTTGTTTAATAGTGTTACATTTTGTAATTGATAAATCTCTGTTGATTATTAAGACAGTGAATAATTCATTAGGGGAATGTTGGATAATTATACATAAAGTTGGAACAATGATTTTGCTTTTATTTTCAGACATTCTACAATAAAATGTAAGATATTAATTCTTTATTCAATAATTAGACTCTTAAATAAACATTTTTTTTTATATGTGATTAATATTGAAATAAAATTTTTTACAAATTTTATCATTTCTGATAGTATAGAATATTTAATATCAATTAGGATACCATAAGCTAATTATATAATAAGATACATATAATTATTATAAATATAATTATAAATTAGATTATTAAATTTAATAACATTATTATCTTGTATAAATGTAGATATAGTATTATTATAAAAAATATATTAGTATTTCACTTTCCAAAAATATTAGCATATAATACTGTAAATATATAATTTAGATAATGAGACTAGGTTAAAAAATGGATTTATAAATATATCGTTTGAATCAAATCAAACTGATTGATAATTTGTCAGCAAAAGATGTTATAGATAACAGATAAATTGGTGATTTTTATAAAGATGAGGTTTAACAAGCAAGAGTTAATGGCTCTGGCTACTCAGCCTTCACAAAAATTTGAAAAAGAAGGTATACTTTATCTACGAGAACGACAAGAAAGCTTCTTTCGTCGAACAGAGAGTAAGTTTTTATTATTTGATATATCTATTAAAATTCTAATAATGTTTATATTACATCGTTCATTTTTTTTTATTTTACCAATAGTCTAGATTGTACAGTTTTTAGGTTATACAATAGCTGCATGCTATTATATTTATATTCATATTTTTATTATTTCTAAATATAAGTTCTAAAGTATTTAATGTGAAAAAAAATATTTCAATAAAATCTTAATTAATTAGATGAAAATTACCTGTGCTATATTAGATATTTATTTAAAAAATATCTAGTTAAATATATTTATCCTAATTATTTATATCAAATCTATTCATTTTTAAAAATTATTATAATTGTAATAATTAGAAAAGCTGTGTTAGTATATATTTCATGCATGAATTAAATTTCATATATTTTCTATCTGCAAAATGAGCTTAAAATAAGCAGTATAATTTTAGTTGTTAAAAAATTTGTTTATAGAATAAACAATAAATTTATACGTTTATATAAGTGATAGGTATTTTACATATATATTCTAGATATATTTATGAAATTTTTATATCATTCAACAAAAATATAAATGGACATTTATTTTTATGGACCTTGATTATAGAAAATTTAAAATATTAAAACTTGAAAAAAATTATAAAAATTGATAAATTATATATAATAATATTTATAATGATTTATAATAGAAATTCAAGCTTTGTTTACTTTCAAAAAAAATTGTACATAATTATACCTGCAATGCTTAGGAATTTAGGAAAACCAATTTAATTTATATTTATCATTCAACTTCGTGGGTAAAACAAAATTTTAATAATTGTTCAAATCAAGATTATTGATACTTTTACGAAGGTATAAACATTAGACTTTAATTGATTTGTAACTTATGTAAAATTATATTAAACTATTCAATTAAAATACTTTAAACAATAACAATAAAGAAAATATTACTCAAATATTTTAATGTTTTAAGTTTGCATTAAAAAAATTTTAAAGGAAAAAATGTAAAAAAAATTTAAGAGAATAGAGTGTAAAATGTATGTTATACATTTCCATATTTTTATAATTACAAATGGACATATTTAAGAATGTTATCATTTAGAACTGTTTTCTGTTAAAAATATACCATTTATGGTAAAGTATATATTCTAATATCAATTCTATCAAAATAGTCTTCTTCATTGTTTTAAAAATATTGTTAAATAATCATTTTGATATTATATAAAAAGCTAGAATAATCTTTTTAAAATTTTCCCTTAATGCTAACATATTACCTCATAATAACTTTGGATATTTTCTATAAATTTTCACAGAATCAGAACCATATATTTCAAATATTGCATATAATTATTAAAAATATGTACAATATAAAACAGTTCTTGATATCTTATACAATTTTATTAATATATATTTTATGATAATTAATGTACATTTATAACAATTTAAATTTAAAAACATTTAACATTTATTTTTGTAGATCTGTAATAATCCATTAGTATTACATTCTTATAAAATAATATGAGATAGCATTCAATACCTAAAATCATTCATTTATATAAAGTGCCCTTAATTTATTTGATGTTTAAGTGTAGATTATAAAATATTTAAATATTTTTAAATATTTCACAATACAAGAAAAACTTAATAGTAACAAACTAAAATTCTGTGGTTTCTTGGAACAGTATTGTATTTTAATTGTAATAAAAAACTAAAAAACGTTAAGACTTGTAATCACTTGTTAAAAATTATTATTTATATTTCATTTAATATATTTACTACAAAAATCTATAATGGTTTATTAGTTTTGCAGAGAAATTCATATTCAGAATCATAAAAAATATTACCAATTCTAATAATTCATTTTATTATAATCTTATTTTCTCTTATTAGTTATTTTATATGAATTTATAGAAGTAATAAATAGCATAATATTTTTATAATTAGTATGTAGTAAATTATAAAAAACTTAACCTTGATATATGTTTTGGATAATACTTTCTTATTCTTTTAACCTATAAATTTGAGAACTCGTATAATCATATTTTTTAATAGTCTTTAAATTAATTAAACTTTGTTATTTTATACATTATCGTACGGTGCATGTCCAATAACAATCAGTACCTCCATAAAATTTCCAGGTACAAATAAAAAACTTGACAGCAAAAAACAAAAGGAAAAAACACATAAGACACTTCGAGACTTCAGTTGCGTTTCAGCCAGTACGAGTAAAGGTACCGTCGATCGAATTTATCAGTTTCAACTTGAACATTACTTTCAAAAAGTTTTATTGTTTTATTTTTCTTTAAAATATTTATAAAAAATGGTCTTTTTAAAATAATTCAATGGAAAAAATCAGTAATAACCAAGACAAAAATTTAAAAAATCTTAAACGTTTTATAAAACAACAGTTTTTACAGTAAAATAAGACTAATTGACAGCTAAAAAATAATTCCTTAAACTGTTTTATTTACAGATATTTAATTGCCATTTAATATTAATTAATAATTTTAATTATATAAGATGGAAAATCCATTTGCAATATAAAATTGATTTTTTTTAGAAGAGAGTAAAGTATAAAACATTCAAATTTTAGTGTCTAAAATTATTTAAACTCTCTGAGAGAAATGTTTTAGTGTAATAAATTTATTCTTTTCATAGTACTTTCACTAACATATTTTTAAGTATATTTTCTAATACATTATTGTTGCCGTATTTACGAAAAAATAATACCATCAATAGTTCCTAGTTTATTTTATTTTATTTTTTAAAATATAAAAATACATTATCAAAATCAATAAATGAATGAAATTTTTACCTCAAGATTATAAGACTGTGAACTTTATTAACAAAATGTGAGGAGCGCTGTTATTATGAAATATAAATAATGCACTTTAAGAAATTTGCCGACACTAAATACTAAATAATAAAAGTAAATAGAGTAAGAATACTGCATTTAGTTATAACATCTTTATAGATCTTTTTTTTATAAATAATGTAATGAAAAGTTTTAAAAAATGTATGAAATTTAATTAAAAATAAAAGATCAATAAGATTATTAATGATCGTTTTTTAAAAGTCAATTAGTAATTCATTTTTTCTTAAACTTATAAAAACATCTTTAAAGCTTATACTTTATACTTCATACTTTAAAAATTATTATATATTATTATAAATTATATACTATTATTATAGATACTTTTATAATAAATAATAGTGAAATGAATTTTATTTGAATAATTATTTATTGTAATAAAAATAATAATTAGGTCGCTTTATTTTAAAACCAATTATAGTCAGTTAATGTTGAGAATAATTTAAGAAATTTTTAAACAGAATTATCTGTGTAGTAATCATTTATGAACTGATTATAGTTTTTTAGTCAATGTAAAAAATGTTCAAATATGTATCACAAATATTTTATACATTTCTTGCATATTCCACGATTTCTATGTATTTTTATAATTTGTAATAAAAATAATTAAAAAACCTACGAGTATAATTCAAATATTTATTTAATCTCTAAAAATTTTTTAACAGTTTATTATGCAAAAAATATTACATCCAATTTGGCAAATTTTTTAGAAAATATATTATAGTATTATATATATAAATAAATCATATTATAAATAAATATATTATAATGGTATAAATATATATATATATGCACATTGATATACATGACAAAATTAAATTGGTACTGTGCCAGCTTAATAAAATTACTCTATGCACTACCCGTATGGTAGCCAGCAAATTAATTTATATCGACAAATATCAACTCGATTATTATGTCATATAGCTTATCATTTATTTAATAGTTAGAAACTCTTTAGATTAATGCTAACACATGTATTAGAAGGTATTTACATTTGTTTATAACACGATTTACTTTAGTTTGAAATTTAATTAATTTGCATGCAAGTATTAACCTTATTAGAACACTATTCAAAAAATTTTTCTGAAAAAAATTTGATTATAATTTGATTATACTTTAAAATAGTTTTTATAAAAATATCTTTATTTTGTGAATTTTCAGTCATAACATTATAATAGATATGTCAATATATCAAAGGAATCTGAACATTGCAAGTCTTTTGTAAAAATTACACTAAATATAAAGTTTTTTATTATTTTACATATATTAATTATTGTTAAAAGTCTGAACATATTATTGTATTTGTAGAACAAATTTTCTTTCATATAATTTAATTTGAACGTGCAATTTAGTATGAATATATGTGGAAAGTAATTGACCTTAAATTAATAATACGCGTATATATTATTTTCATTAAAAATAATTCAAATTATATTATCAAATTAATAAAAACTATATTTTTAAAAGTTATTAAAGCAGTATTTTTATATGTTTTTATTTAGCTTGTTATAATATATTATAAATCTATATATTGATAAACATACCTATATATTATGTAAAACTATTTATATCTGTACGAAAAAATAATAGTTTTGGAATCAATTGTGTGAATATCATACATTTTGTATAAGTTTTATTTATATTCAATTACAAAATAAATCAGAATCTTTTTAATATAATATTCTAATCAACTATTACGATACATGGAATATTCAATCAGATTATGAAAAAAATTTTAATATTTTTATATTTAATTTATGTGTAATGTTTTGATTGATTAATTTAAAATTCGAATCTCTACTCCTATATGTACGTTTGGAAAAGTGTAATAGATTGTTATATTTTTATTTAATGATAATTATTATAAAATAAATTGATAAATTAAAAATAAATAGTTAATATAGTTATGTTTATCCTCAAAATTAACAATATTTAAATGTACTTTCAATAAATAGTAATTCTGGTATTACTTCATTTGATTATTTCATTAACATATGAAAAGAAATAAAATCATATACAAATATTCATGGTTATAAAATTGACGAAATATTTAAGTTATATTATAAAATGTTTAGTTTTGTTAAGTTTATGGGAGAGTCAATCAGGCTTTATAAAACTTAAAATTTCAAAATTTTACATAATTAGTTATTTTTAACTTATTTTTATATATACATATAAATCTCTATTCTTAAAAAATATCAAATATATTTAAAGTCACAATTTTTATTTTATTCTATTATAGTTACATATAAAGAACAGAAAATTTTATATGAACATATCACAAACGCAATTACATGATTTTTAATATTTAAATTGCTCTAGAGAATAAATGAATAAAGTTTAAAATAAAAGTTAAGAATACACTTATATAATTATTATAGTTTATCTAATTTATGATAAATATTATTTACAAAATTCCTTCTAATATAAATTATACATCCAATGTAAATTATAGTCAAAATGTTTTATAAATGTTCTTTTCTATTAAATTAAATGTCTGGTAAAGAAAGTTTATTTCTAAAATTTTTCAGCTTCTTTTCCAGTATTTTTTCCCTTTGTTCTCTTGTTTGTATTGTAATTTAACATTCTTATTCTATTTATATTATTTATATCAAAGCTAATATCTTTTTTCTATATGAAAATATATAACAATAAAGAATTGGTATTATCATTTATCTTCTTCACCTTAGTACTATATACTTAACGTTAAACACTATGTGAGTTTCATTAGGTGTTTGAATATAATCAATAATTTGAATGCTCTTGCTCGCAGTAAGTCTTGAGAGATGGTGCAGATTGCGGGGAAATCTCTTATTTTATTTCAAGTCAAAAGAACAATGGTCTGAGCCAGTTGGTGTTATCATACTTGAGCAGTTCTCTATTCGCGTTGAACAGCAAACTAATCAGATTCCCTATGGATTTAGTATAGGTAAGATATTTTATTAAAACATTTCGTTAAAATACAATTAATTATCATTAATAAATAAAAAATGTTTAATAATTGTGGTCAACAAAAAAATAGCATCAGACAAATTTTTGGAACTTTTTAAGTTTTTATTGATCCAATAATTTCAATATAATTAATTAATGTTTAATAATATAATTTAATAATATATGTTTTATACAGTATTTTGAGTTTTATATATTGTACAGCAAAAGCAAAATTTTAATAGCTATTGATATTTTAATATTTAAACGAACTAAATTAAATTTAAATATTTTAAATAAATAATTATAAAAAAATTATTTTTTATAATTTTGAAAAATTCTTTAGTTATAAACTACAAATAAAACATGATTTTTTGTATAAAATTTTCAGAAGATATATTTTTATAGTTTTTTTTTTAATTGAACACAAATTTGGAAAAAGGAATTCTTATAAAAATTAAGAAATATAAATAAATTATTCTTAACGTAACGAAACATAAGGATTATAATATAATAAATATCATTCTTCTATACTATGCTCATCATTATATTCTTGATAAATAAATAACTTATACGAAAAATTATCACTAATTATCAATAAATTAAGATTGACAAAAGAGAATATTTAAATGGAATTCAATAGTATTTGTCGGTGGTATCTATCAACAACTTGGCGCAAATTCTTTAGAAGATAGAGACAGCTGGCTGCAAGCTCTGCATTTAGCTAGTTATGAGTTCATGCGAAGTCAACTATTGGCACTGAGACAACGAATAGAAACGTCAGTTAATCATAATTATGACACAGACATCCAGATGTTACGAGTAAAATGTGGTATTACGGCAGGTTTGTTATTAATTTTTTTAAAGTTTAAAAATGTACACGGTTTGCATAATATTTAAAAGAAATTATACATTAAAGTAGGAATTGCAGATGGTTTTATTGAAAATATTTACTTTATACATAAAAAGAATTATTTGTTTAATATATATTTTTTACATATACATAAATATTATATAATTTTATTATATTGGTATAAATTATTTATAAATATCTTTATTAAATAAAAAAAATATTTAAAAATCATTTTCTTTCTTATATAAAAATTGAATATAGATAATTCAATTTGTATTAATTTTATTAAATATTCAAAAGTGTAACTTAAGCCCACATATTCAAACACTTTTCTACATTTTTTGTATTCTAATTTAGCAATTCAAAAACGGTCTAAGCTTTTATATACATGTGACTGTAATCAAATTTATCTTAAACTTGATTTTTATTTTTTGATAAACAACTTTTAATTTGAAAACCATTTAAAATTTAAATAAAATAAGAATCTATTAAAAAAAAATTCTTTTCATTCATCAATTTTATGTATACCCTACAACTGTTCAAAAATTTATCTTTGCATTTAAGCAAATTGTTAAAGTCGCACAAAAATAGTAACTTTAGACATTTTTCATAATTTGAATCTTTTTTTCAACTTGTTGAATTGTAAGAAGTAGCATATTTTATAAAAAAATTTAAATACTTATAGAAAAGAATTAAAAATCTATGGAATTAATTAAGTGCATATAAAAAATTTATATTTTTCTCCTTTAATATATTGAAAATATATAATCAGATAATTTAAAAAAAAAAATTTGTTTTTAAGCAATTTTATCCAAAATTAATGAAGAATATATTTTAATAGTTAATTGTCAACTTTTAATAATGTATGAAATCATTAGTATGACAAATTTCATAAATATTAACCAATACACAATAAATAATTTCAATAGATCCTGCAGAGATTCCCATTTGTGAGATATCACTTGCATGCGACAATCTATTATGCGATGGTCATGGTCGACCTCCCAACGCCGTTTTGGAAATAGAAGTTCAAACTTGTCACTCTAAAACTTGGGTGAAATATACACGTACAGAAATTGTGGAGCGAAGCAGTAATCCAGGTTTTCTAAAGACAGTTAGCTTTCGGACAAGTGATGGTATCAGTACCGATTCTTGCTTGCGCATAACGGCATACGATGTGAGGGAGCGTGTGAGCCAAACATCTACACCGATTGGCAGTGCTCTCGTGACATTCAGTGCTATTCAAGATATGCCAAGGTCTGTTTTTTGCAACAATTCTACGACAAACCTATATAAATTTAAAATAAATCAGTCACCTAATAAAATTTTATTTAAAATCTATTTGACAACTAATTTTTAATTTCTATTTTATTAAAATTTTTAATCTACTGTGATACAACATATATATATATACTACTTTCACTAAAGCAAAATTTAATTTTAATACTTATTCATCACGTGTCATACGAGCAGTATAAAATTTGATAGTAGAATTTATCTACTTCAAAACAGCACAATAAAAGGATCAAAACAGACGTTTTGACAATCACATATAAAAAAAGAAAAATGTATTATGTTTAATTTTTTTTTAAGTGATATCCTCCATTTGACAAATATAAATGTCCTTAATTATTTAGAAAAACCAGTTGACAAAAATATAATCTACCTTTTATTAACATTTTACAAAAATAAACGTTAAAAACAATCTATGACTTATTTTTATTTAAAGAACAAAAACTAATTTTCAATTTACAAAAATACGTAACTTTAAATAAAAATTATCAATTTCGAAATATTAAATTTTTTCAAGTGAAAAATCTTATTATGATTAGTAAATATAAAAAATTTAAAAATTAAATAAATTTGAATCCTATATATGCAATTGTATAATTTTTTTATCATATTACTATTTGTTATGCATGTTCAATTTATAATATTTATGTATTTATCAACATGGTATCTTTATTTCATTCAAATTTTTAAATTTTATTTTTACTTTATAAAACGCAGACCTCAGAATCTTAGAAAAAAATTTAATTTAATAAAAGAAATAGTGTTTATCATTTTTGACATATAAAATATTTTTTTTATTTGTCAAGGAAATTTTTTCATAAAATATTTAACCAAAAAACCTTACTATATTATTTCAATAGTGTCTCATATTTTTTTATAATTATTTTTTTCTATTTTAATTATTATTAAATCTCATAATTTAATAAAGAAGCATCTTATCAATATATTAATTAATAATAATATGCTAAAAAAATTGTTTAACCGCTAAAGAAACAATATTTTTACAATTGATATACAATTTTATTATGAACAGCGTCAAAGATATATGAAAGATTCATTAAAAAATAAAATGGCTCATTTTTCTACACTAAATTAATTTTATTGTATGTTAAGTCGAACATAAATACCTAATACTTTTTATGAAAAAAAATGTATACAACGATATTTTTTTCCGAAAATAAAAATACGTACTTTTTAGAATATTTTATTAATGTCCATGTTTTGTATACAAAGATTTTTATATTTTTTTATCTGAATATGACGTACAGAAATTAATCATAAATATATTAATTATGCAAAAATAAAAAATTAGTATATCATCTTTTTTATATTAGGTAGCACTTGTTTATATACATATATATATATATATATATATATATATATAGTATTATTTTCATATTTCATACAAATCAGATCATATATAAAGATTCAATAATTATTAATATTTTGCAAGTCATTTATAGAATTATATATTTTATCAACAACATATTCTTTTTATATTAATATAAAAATTTCTATTTCCCGTAGAATTTGTATTAGTTACATTAGCTTCTTATATCAACTCACAAAGTAATAAAAATGTATTGTATCTATATCCATTAGTAATAATATAATAAAGCAGTAATGATCGTGTATTATATAATTACTATTAATTCTAACATCTCTTTAAAAATTTTTGTTTTTTGAGGAATAAAAACTATTTGTTTGTATAGATAATTGAACTCGTGCAAAAAAGAATATCTCGGAAAATTTAGATTAACAACTGAAATGACTAGTAGATGGTTAATAAGAGTTGACTTGAAGATATGTACATGTATAATTAAAAATCATTAAATTATTGATTATTCAATTATCTGTTTTCGATAATTATTTCACCCAGCGACTAATTTTTGTTTTTTAATCAAGTTTTTCTTGATTTATTGCTACTAAATTAGTTTTTAATTCTGTAACATATTTAATTTTATAAACAACATATATTTTCAGTACTCCATACATAATGTTATATAAATTTATGAAAAATTTGTGTTTCAAAATTTTACATACACCATATCCAAAATCATCTGTTCTTTTATTTTTCACACCTTGATTCCAATTTTCTAGTATGTTCAATTTATAATTATGATTTACAGTTGATATAATAGTTAAGAAAACAATTTTAATTTTTAAGACTTAAATAGTTGATAACATTGATGATGTTGATGAAAATGTTACAACACTAATTTATTTAAAAATTGATGTAAATCCAAATAAATAAAATATAACGGAAGGAAAATTATAATACAGAAAATTATAAATCATTATAGATTGTCCTGGAATTAATTTTTTATTTAAGGTCAATAAATTAAATTCTTTTATGCTATTTTAGATATGCCATGGACTATAGTATACCTATTTAATCTTTACATAA
Organism: Ceratosolen solmsi marchali; assembly: GCF_000503995.2. Classification (NCBI taxonomy): domain Eukaryota; kingdom Metazoa; phylum Arthropoda; class Insecta; order Hymenoptera; family Agaonidae; genus Ceratosolen; species Ceratosolen solmsi. The sequence goes on from NW_011948417.1 coordinate 10,784,438, forward strand.
CTTTCATCGATATTTCCAAAAATTTCAATGTTAATCCATCTATTTTTTTGGAGAAATACTTCTTCACATATATATAAACTTTTATATTTTTGATAAATGTTGCATCTAACAATTTTTACTATTGCTTTTTTCATTTTTCATTATATTAAACAATTTTCATAATGTATATGAATAGTTAATTCGGTAATTTAAAACTAAATATTTATAATATCGAAATAGAAATATATTTGAAAATTATACCAAATTACTATTTAATAATATTTATAAAGCTTAAATTATATATATAAGTATAAGTATAACATTTTTTTGTGATTTAGTGGGTAGCTTAAAAGAGCAATCTTTTGTTTTTAATTTAAAGGTATAGTTCTGAATTAAAATAATATAAGAATGTAATTTAAATTTCAATATAAATATATGACTAATAAAAATTAATAATAGTAGAAGTAAGGTATAAAATTATATATTTACGTGATCATTATAATTAAATCCATCATAAATATAAATTTTATAATCAACAGAGTTTACCAATATGCATGAGACAAGAGAAAAACAAACTTACCGTTTAATATAAACTACTATGTCGTTTTATATGAATTGGAAAATTGCCTCTATAAGACAGAAAATAATTGGGCTTGAATAAAATAAAAAAAATTATGATACAAACAAACATGATGAAATAATTTAATTATTGTCAATGTAAGAAAATTATTAGTATAATAAACAAAATTTCTAAGAAATTAAAAAATTATTAGTGTTAAGTAAATATATGTAATATAAATAATTGTAACATGGAGAGAAGGAGCAGGAGAATGAAATAACAGTGGCAAGTACAAAATAACAGTAATGCTTTTAAATAAAATAGAAAATTTTAAATAATATGAAAGAATGTTTATAAGTGTAAAAGTTCCAGACCATAAACAGAAATTGCTTGAACATTAATATTCTATATATTGACAGTTATTATTTAATAATTAAAAAACTAAGCTATATATTACAATAGTGAAATAGATGGCAGTAGCCAATATGAATCCCAATGAACTATTTCAGTTAATACTAATGGTAGGGTTTGAAAATGCTGAGATATAAATTATTAACGTATATTAATATTTGATAACCCAATATATTACTGTATTACTAAATGAGTTTTCGAAGATTATCTAGGCAAACTTTCTATAGAGATTTAATATTAGACTTCTCATGAAACATAGGCAAAAAAAAAGTTGGAATACTTGACAGTGTCAATAATATGAAATGTGGTAACTTATGATAATACCAGAGTTATTTATCGATGGTAGAAGCAGTATTAACAATAGTGTTCAGATACTATTTACGTTCAAAATGATGTTCAAAGATTACTAGTACCATAAAGTACAAATAGAGCAGTAGCAAATAAAAACATTCGCATCTTTGAAAAAGCGATGAAAATTTTATGTAAAGCCATTTATTTTCTATCTTGCCCCATGAGTTTTATTGCGTAAATAAAAAAAATGACAAGGATATTGTTCGAAGAGAAAAAATAATAAATAATTAATAATTGCTATATTTAAAAATGCACACACTAATCTAAAAGGTACATGCTTTAAAAATATTGTGAACTCCATTCTTTTCTATTCGATTGTGATGTTGATCTCTTTTCTCCGATACAAAAATTGATAATAATAGTGAGATATAAATATCATCAAGAAGCACGTAAATAAAGGAATAAATATAGTCGAGTATATATTATGAAAGTGTAAAGGAAAATGTACACTTAAAAAAAATGTAGACTTGTAAAGCAAACAATGATAAATAAAGATATAAAAATATATATCGATGATAAAATAATGCAGTAAGACAATTTTAAAAGATCGTATGATTTTTCTGCATTTTTCTTCATTTATATGTAATTGTAAAATTATATAATACATTTAATTAATTGTTATATGACAATTTCAGATTGAGAATACCCTTAAAATCTTCAAAGGACATAACTGCAGGCTTTTTAACCATTAATGCTTGGAATTTAGAAACCGAGGATAAAGGAAATAGTACTGAAAGTACACCATCCAAAAATATGTCAAATAAATTGTATTGTCATAGACGTTCGCAATCACTTCCTTCAAGATTAGGTACAAAAATAAAGCTTCCTCATCAAGGACAATTAAAACTGCTATTTGCTAATTCTCATATCCAAACATACAGGTATATTTATTTGGATAAAACTTCCATATTATACAAGTGACAAACGTATAGACTACTCATTTCTTAAAGAAAAGGAATAAATAATACAATGTAATTAATTTAGTATTAAAAATATTGATAGTATCGAATGAGATCTGCCTGAATTCTAACAAATAAACAGAATAAAAATATATTTTCTGAATTAAATTTTACAAATATATTTGATATAATATTTTATAAGTACATTATTATAACACGTTTTTATGAAATGATACATTTTCAATCTTATTTTTTAAAATAAAATATTGTTTTTAATATATGTAGATTTCATTCTGGTTTGGGTGGTGATATTTGCGTTTATGAAATAATGGCTGAAAGCAAGTTATGCTACCAGTTTCCACAACAATTGTTGTACGTTGATTTATTTGTTCAAATTAATATTTTTATAAATTAATTAAAATAAATACTTACTGATAAAGAATTATATTAAAAAATTAAAGAGGAATTTGGATTCAAGAAGAAAAGGAACTTTTGCAAGAAGTTGCTGGAATGGGTGAATTGCGAGAACCTTGGCATACTAAACAAATTGAACTTTTAGATCGACACTTACATCTGTTACACTTATATTCTCAAGCAAAAGAAAATTTAGCCGCATTTAAAGGTAAATATTGTTGCTATAAACGAAATATAAAAATATAATTTAATTTATTCATAAAAAATTACATTTTAGGAAGTTATTTTAAACAGTCATCGCGAAAGAATGATAGATCATTAGAATTTGCACCTCTGAATTTACATTTTCAAAGAATGTGGGTTCATAATGATACGTTAAATAAATCTGGTTTATATGATTTTATTAGTGTTGGGGCATTTACTGCTCATTCTCATAAAAGTAAAACCGGTGGACTTCTAAGGTAAAACATAAATATTTATATTGTAATTCATTCTTTTTCAATCTTTTATTTTAATTAGTTCTTATTCAATTTAAAAATCTTCAAAGTATATGAAAATAATGAAATTTCTTAGTTTACAAATTACGAACTTGCTTTTAATAAACTGTCTATCGTTTCTTTTCTTTCGAATCGCAAATTACTGTCAGATTACTGTCAAAGTTAGTACAATAAATGAATAAAATATGCACAAAAATCTTGTATTAGCATTACATATTCATATACATATATAGTGAATATTAGTATGTGATATTTAGCCAGTCAATTAAATTGTTAAATTCTGTGTTTTACGAGGTACCATATCTTCATATAGCAATGAATACTGAATAACAATCACTTTAAAGAAAAGAGAATGTTTTCTTATTCATATTTTATGATAGGTTAATCAATTAGAATATTTAATAAAGTTGTATAATTAAATCACAGAAAAACCAATACTATTAGCTCTTACCATTCAGTGCGGGCTAATTTTTATTGTTTTCTATGGCTATAAACGAAAAAACACTAATAAACCCTATGAAAACTCAGATGATGATCTTAAAGGTACCAATTTTTTTCTCGCTTTAAACTGCCGATTTTTCACCATTATCGTTCTTGGGAAAATTAATAAAAGTAGACCATGTATTGACGTTTGCAATGTTCTTGATCTTCAGGGATTATCATTCACTTAAAATTTCTAGTTCAAATTTATTCATATTATTACTGCACTATTCTTTTTTGCTAGTTTGCACTACTTTATCAGTTTAATTAATTTTTAAATTTATAATAAGAATATTACTTCATAATTAGAGTTGATCATAGATTTTAATACTTTATAATGCCTAGAGAATATTACACTTGTGTGTGTCAAATTCAATTTCTTTTATGTATAATTTAACCAATAGTTGTTTAAAAATTAACGCTCTTTAGCATTTTTTAGCAGAGAAGAAAGAATAAGATAAATTTAAGATTAGTTTTAAAATACTTAACTCTACAATTTCATTATTTAACCGATGTACTTTATACAGAACCTTTATTTCGTGTAGCACTATTAAGTTTATAAACCAACTAGACGTTCTTTTTGTTGTACATGATTGTAAAAAAATGTGTTTGCTTAAAATTTTAGTTACAATAAAAACTATTTTTATAGATAAAATACCTCACAATTAGAATTATAATTATAATAAGTAGTATATAAGTTTATAAAGTTTACTACAATTTAATTTCTAATAGTTTAAAGTATTTAATTTTTAGACAGATGTATTTAAAATTTTAAAAATAAATAAAGGAAGAGTTCTATGCAATTCCAAATATAATGCCATAGTATATCATGTTTCATAATTAATATTATATAGTAGTTTACAAGCATTATGGCTAAAAAAAAGTTCAATGAGTCTCCTAACATTAGGACTACTTGACATATATACTACATTGATATCATATTTTTACAATTAATAAAACCAATTTAAGCTGTTATATTTGAATGCCAGCTTGCAAATTTAGACTTTTCAAATTCATTTTTTTCTAATTTAGATAGGAGAATTATTGTTGACTTTTTTTTCTCATGATCCGTAACTAAATTTATTTCTTCTATTAAGTTAAGTTATAAAAACATATATTTTTTTATAATTGCAAATGCTCTGTGTATGTACCTAGTATACCTTGTAACAAACAGTATAGAGTAAAAGGAATCCATGCAAAAAGTTAGAAAAGTTGTATTTTTATAGAATATTTTTATATACAATTTTATTTATAAAATCAAGCATAATTGCACTTAATGAGTAAAAGATGGTTTTTAATTTTTTTTTATTTTTTAAATTTTATTAAAATTTGATTAAAAATACTATTATTAACAAATATTTGTTTATATTTTCATGCATAGATTAGTGCAAACACTTAAAGAATCTCTGATACAAGGCATCCAAATCTATCAAGGAAATTCGAAAATTTTAATGTTATATGATGCAATTCAAACCATTAAACAACTGCGCAGTGATGTAGTTAAAGCAATGCAATCTCTTATGAAATTAGCTAAAGATAAAGAACCAACCGGTATGCTATCAATATGTGAGGAAATGATCTCTAAAACTCGAACATTACTTAGTCTTTGGGATCCTGGATTAATTGAAGAGGCTTTAGCCTTTTTAGAAGAACATAAAGTATCGAAGGCATCAGAGATTATCAATAATGAAGTCTCCTTTACACTTAATTTTGACACTAATAAGCCATTATCGCCTTTTAAAAGAATTACCCAACAACTTAATTTTGATCTTAAAAGTCCTGATTTCGATGATTTTATTACACCAGATACTCCACAATATGTACAAGCGATATGGGAAAAGGAAAGTTCTAAAAATAAATATGTAAGCTTTACTGTAAAAAATAAAATTAATCGTAATATACATGACCAGCAAACTAATGAAAATTTTGTGATATTTCCAGAGGTAAATCCAAGTAATATTTTTTAGATTTTATTTGTACAATTAATCATCATTATTCATTAGAAATGAATATTGATATATATGTATGTGTCATTTCAGAATGTGTTAAATGTAAATATGTACATACAATGCAATACATACATATTTTGATTTGTATTTAATTTTTAATAATCAATATTTTGTCCACATTCATATTTTTCAGAAATTTTATATTATTTTTATAAATTATATTTATTGACAACATTTCAAATTGTTAGTAATTTATACTTATAATGGAGCATTTGCATTGTGCTTATAATAATTTTTTTCATTTATAATAAAAATATCTATGCATGTATTATAATAATATTTTTATAGAAATTCATGTGTTTAGAAAGGTAATGTTCTTTATTCAATAAAAAATCATTTGATTTTCTTTAAATATTCTAAATATTTATTACAAACGAGTCACTCTTCAACTTATCGTCTATTAGAATATAATAACAAAAAACTGTTTTATTATCATAAAATATAATTTCAGGTTGAAAATGAATTGGATAAATGTAAAATGACTGAAAATGTTAACAAACAGAATTGCAAACTCGAAGATAACAATAATCATATGAAGGAAGATGAAGAAAAACCTGATTTAAATCATATCAATAATATAGATTTGAGTAAGCGTTTCCTTGATACACAAAAGATGTGCAATTCTCCTTCTGCAAACTACTATAAACCAACAGATGAACCTGAACCATGGGATTTAATTCAGTTAAATATTGAAGCAAGTGTTATGTGTCTTATATCAAAAGTAAAGTTTCTATGTGGGCGATGTACTAGTCCAGCAATAAGACTACGCAATAAAAATTATTTAGATAGGAATCAAAGTTTAAAGAATTACCTAGAATATAATAGAACTAATGCCACATCTATTGTAACTAAACGACAAAAAAATGGTATTAAAAATGAAGAAACAACTAAGCTATTAGATAATGATGTAGAACAAAGTAATACTAATGTTGGTAAACAAAATTCAGCAATGAATAAAACAAAAGAAGGTATATAAAATATCTTAAAATATTTTATAATCTGTAAATAAAGTTAATTCATAAAAATTACAAGATTTAAATACTAAATAATTTAATGTTTTCAGCTAGTAAACTTTCATTAAATATACAAACATATATATATATATATATTGAATATATATTTTAACATTAATTTATATTTTAATTATATTTGAATCCAGTTGTAAAATATTTTTCGAGTTTTATACAAAAATTATTTCGGATAGTAGAGTAAAATTTTCTTTGCAAATAAATAATTAATTTTTTTAGTTTCCTTATATTCCTTTTCCTTATTTTTTTAGTTTTTTTTTTATATTTATATACTTCAAATTATTTATTTTTATTTTTACATGTTTTGATTCATTATCGTTACAAATGCCCTTTTTAAATAGGAATCACTCTATTTTATTGTAATGCATCCTCTAATACAGTGTGTCAAGCTATGAGTTCCATGACACGCGTAATAAAAGAGAATTCAAGTTCGAGAAATAAATTTACAGAAGGTTTAGATTTTGCATCAATTGTTGACTGGACTAGTGAATTAAGACCTAGCATGAAGAAACTTCGTCAAGCAATGGATGGTTTACTGAAAACTGCACGGCTCACTCATTCGGTTTTTAGAGTACAAGAAGATTCTAAAACCGCCTATCGTATTTGTAACGTCCGTTATAGACGTGATGTATGCTTCAGTCAAGCGGTAAATGTTATTAATATTCTAACAACTGTTTTATGAACAAATTGAAATAATATTATAAGAAAATATAAATTGTATTGATATAATAAATAGGATTAATTTTCTTGTTTTAGCTGACAGCATTAGTATCTGGTCTGATGGCAAAACTTTGGTGTCAAAGACCAGATCCAATATTTTTATTAATTTTAACAACACTTGGTCCCCTGATCTCTTTTGAAGGTTTATTAAGTTACTATGGAGATGAAATTGATATGTGGGGAGACATGGCTGTTGCTATAGAAGATATGCATACAGTCACATTTAAACTATCAAGAAATGAAATCCATACAAGGTATACAAATTTAAATAACATATTTAATTTATTTAGCCATATTTGTCACAAAGAATTAATTATAGTTGTTGGGATAATAAAAATATTAATATTAATATAATATTTGGCAATAATTGTTGTTTTATAGCAGTTAGATCTATTGTGAATAATTATTTTAAATTACACCGAACATTTTCGCTTTCATTTTCAAATTTCGCTACAACCATGAATTTCTTAAATTTTTAAAATTAATATAAATGCAATATCTGAAGTAAATCCTTTTATTATTTTCCTGCAGCTTATTACAAAATTTACAAACACAATCCTAAAAAACATATGATTAAAAACAAATGGAAAAGGTGTATTAGTACAGACGTATCAAAGTTTCACGCTCGCATTTGTTATCGATACCTGTTGTATTGTATTATTTATATTAGTTATACTATTTATAGTGAATAAAATTTTGTATTAGTTCCAACACCTATGATTCTTGAGATTCAAGTTTTAATATATTTTCCTTAAATTAAAACTTGGTAGCACCAACATGTGTATATATATTGTATACAGATATTTATATATATATATATAGATTTATACATATATATTATTATAAAATCAAACAAAATAAGAATTATGAATTCAATATTAGGATAATATAGTACATATAATATTATTCAAAATATTTAATTTTTTATTATTTTTAGTCAAAATGACGGAAAGCATAATACAAGATTTCCATTGCCTAGAGTAATTGGATCAAGAACAGCATTAACAGTACTTCTTCCAGTACCAGATGCCATATATTCCTTATTCCCATTAATTCCTTCGATTAAACAAACTCTTTCCTTTACAGTAACTCCTGTATTTTTTAACATTGGAATCAATGAAATGGCTTCTTTAGCAGAAAGTCTTGGAATTACGAAACCTCAAGAAAAAAGTAACGTGGATAATTTTGATCGATTAAATGAATATTATTTGAGATTTAAAAAACTGAATCTTCCAACAGAATTTGTTTCTACTAGATGTAATTATATGCTGTAATTAAAAAACTCACATAAAATTAAAAAATTCTAATATTTTATATTTATTTTCCGTTTTAGTTGGAGCTCAATCAGGCTTGAATCAAACATTAATTGAATTGATGACAAATCTAAAAGCTTGTGTTCAAGTTAAAGTAAATAAAAATGTTGAAATTTTACAACTATCTTCACAAATTTGTAGACGCATGCGAGGTTTAAGATTTACTAGTTGTAAAAGTGCAAAAGATCGCACTGGAATGTCTATTACATTAGAACAAGTAAACATTCTTGCAACAGAATATCATCTTGCAGAACATGAAGTGTCAAAGGCACTTGACTGTATGCGAAGGTAAGTTTATTTAGTTTAATTCAATTTAATTAATTTAATAAGAAAAATGTCAGTTAAATATAATTATTCTTTCATAGTAAACGAAAAATATTTACAAATCCATATTCTTTGAAAATAAGCAATTAGCTATTTTGATAGTAACTTCATTAAAATAAAATTAAATAATATAGGATTGAAGTTCTCAATTTTAATTTTAATAATTGTTTATTTACATTTTTATAGTGAAGGATGTCGAAGAGAAAATACATGGAAAAATATTGGTATAAAGAAATATGCATTCAATAGCTTACAAATTATGACACTTCCGAAACTATATCGACCTCCAACTGGCACATATGGTTCTGCACAAACTTAATTCTACTACTGAATAAACATATTTTAATATCTTGTACAGTTTAATTTTCTGATATGGAAATGTATTATGTAGTTTACAAATATGTGTTACATATTGATATATTGTGAGATAGACAATTATAAATTATGTGCAGTTTATATAGCAGATTTTATTATTATCTTTTTCTATAAAATACAAAATATTGGAATGATAGTAAATGCTTAAATTAATTATTAATTATATAAAATTGTACAGTACTATGGTATTTGTAATTTATTTTCAAAATTACAATAATTAAACATATAAATTATATAAGTATTGTAATTGGGCAAACAAAAATTTAATTATAATATATTCAACATACAAATATATAAAGTATTACTATTATTTAGAATTTATAAATTACAAAATTAAATCACATTGTAATACTACTTAAAAATATTCTTTCACAATTTGATAAAAAATTGTAATTGTTAAAATTAAAATTAAAACATATTTTAGAATAAAATTTTAATAAATGCATTTGCATAATTAAATAAACTCATTATAATAAGAATTCAAAATTGTTATTCAAATATTGATTAATTTAAATTAACGACTACTTACAGTTTTTACGAAAAAAAAAATTTTCATAATAAAAACGTACACAATACATTGCACACATTTCATTGTTTTTATTAATATTTTAAACAATCATGTAATATGTATAAATAAAAAATATACTTATACACAATATTTATATTAGTTTACTGTTTAAACTAAGTATTACAAAATTCACTGCAAGTATACATACATGTTTTTCAAATTTTTATTAATTAATTCTTTAGTAGAGTAATTTAATAATTGCATTCATTATAATTGATAAATATATGTAAAGTATGTAATGAATATTTACTTTAAATAAGTAATTACATAAAAGTTTTGTATAATAAATCTAATTTGTGTAGACTATTATTTATTAATTTATTTGAGTAATAATGTTTAAATGAAGAACAGCAAGATGTAACATGATGTCTGGGATTAGAATATGAACCACCCAATGATGTTGGGGGGGGGGGGATTGCTGACAAGTGGAGAAGGCAGACGCAATTTTTCAATTCAACACACAGTGTATTTTGATTTTCTATTTATTTCTTGAATACAATATGATTATAAATGGTGTTAATGTTAATATTGTAAAATGATTATAAAATCTGTGAAGTTTCTTCAGTGATTTTTACATGGTGATTGAGCAGTGTCACGTGTAGGTGACGTTCCAACAATTGCTCCTTGAAGCCGAGATGAATATTATCTGTGGCTATTGTGAATCCTTGTGAACTGTTTTATGTTTTTTGTTTAAGATATGATGTCAGCTGTAGCTGTTTTTAATGTACGTAAAGCCGTCGCTGTTGTAAGATATATGTTAAACAGTCGCGGTTGTAACCTGTAGCTGTTTTAATATATGTACGTGAATCCGTCGCCGTGTAAGCCGTAGCCTGTGTAGATGTTGTGAAGCGATCGTTGCAAGGTATACGTTAAGCCGTAGCTGTGTAAGATATATGTTAATAAATGTTGGTGTTATACTTTAGTTAATTTCACTCTAAAACTGCACTTGTACTCATGCTCTTTGAATATAACACTTAAAGGATTATGATTTTTTGACGTTACTGTTAATTTATTAGATCATTACGTTGTAGTCGACACGTTATATATGTATATTATAATTAATATCTGATTGGCTGACTTTTAATTGAGCAATAATAGATGTGACTTGGGTAATGAGAAAATAATGTTTAAGAAATTATTACTTTTTCATTTTTAATTTAAATGCATTTAAAAATATGAAGTCATTCTTTCTATATAATTAAAAGGAATAATTTTCTTTGTATAACAAATAAATAGATGTGATTTAATATTCTTTTAGTGTATTTTACAAAACTTTTCAAACTCTAAACGTAACATAAAAACGGTATACGTAACGTTGCTGATGGCTTAACGTAAAGTGAAAAGATGGAAATTAAAATAAATAATTGTTTAAATTATATTTTTAATATATGTAATGTTATATTTATCATTAAAAAATGTCTTTCTTTTTTATATTTATAAATTTATTTTTATAAGTAAAATAAATCGTTGAAAACAATAATTTACAATAACTTTATAAATATTTTTTAATATGTGATTCGTATAATTTTTAACTTGCAATGTCATAAAAAATGGAGATATGTGACAGATGTCCATATCAATTTCGTAAATAATATTCGCTTTTAGATTGTATTATATAAGTATAAAACAATGAAATATTATGAATATATTTATAAATAATAAAAATCAATTAATTGAATTGTGTAATTTTAATTTAAAAAAATATATATAAATTACTTTTTACAAGTCATCAATGCATAGGAATAAAATAAATTTTAATTAAACAAACACAAACATTAATGGTACTTGCAATAATTTTTCTGATGAACTTAGAAAATATTTAAAAATTATTTTGTATTCTGCGGTAGTTATATATATTTATCTTAATTACATTAATTAAAATATCTTCACAGGATCATGTAGCTTAGATTTTACCAACTTTTTAAATTTAAATCCATAAATGATTAAAAATCTTATGTCAAACTTTTAATACGTGAAATAACTTAGAATAATCTAAATTAATTAATTAATTTAAAGAAAATTAAAATGAATGATTTTCATATCCTGGAATTTCAAGAAATAAAAGCTAATTTTAATATTTAGAATATAAAAAATGGAACAAATATTTTTAGTATTGTAGTAAAAAAACAAATTTTTCCAAAACGTATTCTAAAATTGAAAATAAAGAAAGTTGTATGGAAAAAAGACTTAACTAATGTTTTTTTTAACAAATTAATGAATTGATATTATTTAAATGATATCAATCAATTTAAACTATTTTATTATGAAAATTAATATGACTATATAGAAGTTCGATAATTATTATCAGATACAAAATTAATACGATTAGTATAACATAAAAATCAATCATAAATCAATTCTTTTTGCATTTGAGATTAAAAATACAAATGTCAATATGTAATAATTTTTGTAATGAGGACCTTATAACAAAGATTATAAACATACATTAGTAATGTAAATAAGAGTTGGCATGCAATAGCATAACCAAAATATTTAATTTCGTGTTACAATCATTAAAACTCCTACGTACATTGTTACAAAATTATTTAATGAAAAACATACAATAAATTTAATGATAAAATAATTATAAATATAAATATAAATATATATATATATATATATATCGATCAAAAATACTAATAAAAAATTTAATATAGCTATATATTTATTCAAAATTAAAATGATGCCAATGGTCAGAAATGTAAGAAACTTTGAATATTGTTTATTATGCAGTTAAATTTATCAAATTCTTAAAAGTTAAATACGAAAGGTCAATTAATGAAAGGTTCTATTAAATATCAGAAGATAATAGTTTTAAACATCTATTATCATTATAATTTAATATTAAATAAATTGCAATTTCGAATCGAAAAAACTAAAAAAAAACGTAATATTATAAGTAATATAAGAACTGTATATAAATAAATAAATAAAACTTATAAATATATAAATGATATAAATAAAACTTATAAAAATTATTTCGAGTAAGTCAAATTCGATTCAACTAATATTTTAAATAAGTTTATTTATAATGAATACAATTTTAAGAAAATAGAATAATTATTCCTAGTAATTTTTCAAAAATAAATAGAATAATTTTTAATATTTGTAGGATTCTCTGTTATTTTTTATATTTAAAAAATGTTTTTATTACTTAACATTCTAGAATCGAAATGTTAAGTTATAGAATACGTATATAAATTTATTGTACTACTTAATTTACAATTATTTAAAACGTTGTTAATTTTGATCATATTTAAGGAATATGTTGTTAGCAGGATTATTTTAAAAACATCTTTGCAGGAACCTGGATTTTATGTGAAATTTAAACAATATGTACAATACTAACAAGCAGTATAATCTATATAGTACCAATTAATTTTCTAATTATATCGATAGTTTCCATTAAAAATTAATCTAGTGGAAGAACTAAGTTTTTCTTCCGAAAAACGTCATTTTCTTGTAATTAAAATATTCTGAAAAAAAAACATTACGAAATCATTGAAGGCATTGCTTATTTCATGAAATCATTAGTGCAGTTATTCATATATCTTTTATTTTATTGAGCAAGTCATTTAAATATCATTTTTAGATTTAAATGTAAAAGTAATTATTTATAGTTATTTAACATATATTTATTATAAATACAAATTTTTTGAAATGCTATAAAATAGCATAATAATACCAAATTTATTACATATAAAGATTAATAAATTAATATATTATAAAAATAAATTGTAAAATCACCAAGTTAACCAAATTAACTTTTTTAATATAGAGTACATTTTTCAAAAACTAAGTTTTAATTACATTCATGTATACAATTATTTTTATATTTTGTTTTAATTAAGACAATATAAATAAAAAGAAGTAATATTTATTGTCTCTGTAATCTAATTTTTTATTAGTATAGCATACCATTTTCTAATTTAATACAATAAAATTTAGAAAATAAATTTAAAATCAACTGGCGAATTTTAGTTTTTGTTGATAATATTTAAATCATAATGAAAATGAGTATCGAATTTATTTAAAATTTATGCACTAAGCTTACTGTCCGTTCTGTTAAGTAAAATTTAATAAGTAATACTTATATTAATGAATGTATTTAGTTTAGACATTTGGTTAGCAAAGATCATAACTAGCGCTAATCCATAAAAAGCCTACGTAATATACATGAAATGTCACTTTTATTTATATACATATGCTTAAAAATTATTTTACATTACTATTTGGAAATAATGATAAGGTAGTAGAATATCAACTTTATTAACTTAACTATGAGTTTCAATAAATCGATAGAAAAATTTCTTAATGAAAATTACGAAGGTAAGTACTTCTATATAAATACTACAAAAGATTTATAAAAGTATACTTTCAATTATTGTTAAAAACAAAATAATGTGTGTTTAGATAACGGTGCTAAGCAGATATCATTATTACTTAGGACTGTACCTATTTTAAACGAACTTTTCAGTATACATTATAAAGTTGGTGAAGGTACATTTAGTTCAGTCTACCTTGCTACATTAAAAAATTCATTACAATCCAAAAATTTTGCTGTGAAACATTTAATTCCTACTTGTCATCCTGGACGAATTGAACGTGAATTACAATGCCTTAAGGATATTGGGTGATTCAACATAAAAAAATAATTGAATTTTTAAATTAATTTCTTAAATGTTGTTTATATATTATAAGTAGGATACATAATGTTTATAAATATATTTTTATTGAATAATAAATTTAAATATTTATTTGTTTTTATTCATTGAACATTAAATAAATAAAAAGTTTATTTTACAGAGGTAAAGACTATGTTGTTGGTTTAGATCTATGCCTACGTCATGCTGGATCAGTTGTTTTTGTAATGCCTTTTATGAAGCATGATAAATTCTCAGTATGAAAATAACATTGTAATAAATTTTAATAAAAATTTTTATTTTGTATACATTTAATTTTCAAAACTTTCATAGGATTATGTACAAGATATGAAACCAATAGAAATGAAAGGCTATATGAAAGCTTTATTAACAGCTTTACATAGAGTTCATAAATTTAACATAATTCATAGAGATATTAAACCAAGTAATTTTTTGTATGATAGAAGTAATAAAAAGTAATAATGCTATATTACAGTAATTAATCAATAAAGTTACAGCTCAATCATTTTTATAAATTGATAATTAATTAGGTATTTACTAGTAGACTTTGGATTAGCACAGCAATATACTCCTGGTGTAAAAATAAAAAATATTAATTCTGAAATAAATCAAAATAAATTTCAATATACAGAAAGAAAGAGTTTTAATGAAGTAAATTAACTTTAAAAATTAATTTCTAAAATAATTTGTATTCGTCAACCTAATATTTATTATATTATTTAGAATACAATTGATAGAAGCTTAAAAACATCAAACAAACCAGTAGGAGATAAATGTTACTGTTTTGGGAAGTCAAAAATATGTTCACTATGTTTGATAAGACCATCTCAAGCAGCATCTCGTGCAGGGACACCTGGCTTTAGAGCTCCAGAAGTTTTATTAAAGTATCCTTGGCAAACACCAGGTAAAAATTTAATTTTTCCATTATGTATTATCTAGACAATATACAAATAAAAACAATTTTATCATCTACTTTTATGATTAGTTTATGGTAAAAATTAGATGTTATGTAGCATAAAATATTTAATAAATTTAATTAAATATGAAGCATACTACTGTAAAACCAAAATGATTAATTGAAAATGAATTTGAATTCACTAAAAAAATTAAAGATATTTTAAACGAATCGTTATGTCAATAATTTATTAATGTATCAATTTTGAATTTCGAATACACAAATTTTTTTAAGCAAAATTTAATTAATTTAAAAATATTATTAAAATTTTAGTTTGATATATTATTGAATTTTGTTAAATCTTATTTTTGTGTATAAAAATTTCTGTTCAAATATTAAGTAATAATCATAATTGAATTATGTTATTTGATTTTTAAATTTTAATTATATGAAATAATATGTACTCTATATATCTAATAAGATATTAATAATAAATCTTAATGTATATTGATGTATTCATTGATTTAAATATCAACAACTGTTATAATTATGTTTTAAATTATGATTCTGATTTAAAATTAATTCAAATATAAGATTTAATAATTAAAACATGAATATCCTAGATTTACCTATTATTTATTAAAAAACTCACTTATTTTTATGATATAACTATTTAATTTTTCATTTTAATCAACATTATCCATTATATCGAACATTTTATTATCTATCAGTTTCAAAATTTACCATACTAGAAACTGAATTATTATTTTTATTTTCAATATTTGATTAAATAAGTTACTTATAAATTATCTTTTATTATATCTTTTATTTAATGTGTTTTAATATTTCATGTATATTTATTATTTATTCACAGTACAAAGGTATAGTGCACATTACATTTTTCATTTTTCATTCTTCAACCATCAACATTTTAACTAAAATTAGTAAATATGTATTAATCTATATAAGATATTCAATAAATCACGTTTATAAGTTTAATTTTAAAACTTATATTAAATGCTTAATTTAAAAATATATATATTATAGCAATCGATATTTGGGCCTGTGGTGTCATGATGCTAAGTATACTTAGTGGAACACAACCTTTATTTCGATCCCCAGATGACATGACAGCACTAGCAGAGATTACTGCAATTTTTGGTTCTAATGCAATGCAGCAATGTGCAAGAAATCTTGGTAATGGAACATACATTTAAAACAATATAAACATTTTTTCAATAATTATTAACAATTATAAATCTGTTATACATATTCTAAACTTTGTTGTATATATATTCTTTTATTTGTATAATTATATTAGGCAAAAAACTTATATTTAGTTCTGAAATTCCTGGTATTGATATTGTTTTACTTTGTCAAAAATTACAAACTCGTAAGAAATACTCAAAAAGTACTGCATCTGAAACCTTTAAGCAGGTACATCGTATTTTGTATTTTTGCCTTGATATATAAAAATTAATTTTATCATTTTTAAATATTTTAATAATAATAAATAATACTAAATAAATTATATAATTTATTTTAAGGAAATTAGATTCAATTATCCAGAAGATGCATATAATTTACTTGCAAAACTGCTGGATATAGATTATAAAACACGAATTACTGCAGATCAAGCATTATTACATCCATTTTTTAATTCATAAACTGGTACCTATGTGCACATACACATGCACACATATAGAAATACAAATTATATATTTATTAAATTTTATAAAAATAAAATAAAATTATTTACTTTATAAAACTTTATTAACAAACTTGTACAAGTATAACCAAATATAATTATAATATCTTGTACAAATATAGTATTAAATTAAAATTAAAATATATAAATATTAATATTTAATAAATAAAGTCTGTAAATTCTTCATGAATATTTAAATTTCAGTTTTCACTACCATAAACAAACTTTAATTCACTTAATTTTAATAAAAGATTAAGAACAAACTGATTTTAATATTAATTTTATTAAAATCTTCAAAAACAAAAATGATTATATTCGCATTAAAACAAATTTAAATAAGTTAAATTATTTTGTGTATTCAAAAGTACACTTAATTAAGTTAATACATTTGTATGTACATCAACAATCTTTTCTACAAGTTTCCATTTAGCTGCAGCTTCCAAAGCATTATCAGCCATTTTTTTAACTATTGGATTTTCAATTAACTCACTTTTTGCCATTACAATCAAAAGCTCCATAAGGTCGGTTTCAATTAACCTTATTGCTATTTCTTTATTACAATTTATCATATTAAAAACAATAACCACACCACGATGTTGTAAATCTTGATTAGGATTTGCCAATAAAAATTTAATAGATTCCAACCAATTATTTGAATCAAATATTTTATTACATGCAATTTTACTTATTGATGTAAGTATAGCTAAGGCACCAGCTGCTGCTAAACAAGTATCAATATCCTCTTCTTGACATAATATAATTAAATATTTAACTCTATCATTGTCACCTTCAAAAAATTTGATTGTATCTTCACACATTAAAAGATTATTTACAACTTGAGTAGATGCTCTTTTCAACATGATATGATCTTCAAACATATAAACCTCTATTTTTTGAAAACCTCCCTCTTTTAAAATTTTTTTTCGTACATTATCATTAAGACCTGCTAAATTACATAAAGCCATCATTGCTTCAAAATTTTCAAGAGCATTGCATTCATGATTCAGTAAATTGATCAATGGTCGAATTACTTCATAAATTCTTTGACCTGGAAAGGCTACTTCAGGATTTATTGTAATACCTAATCGAGCTAAAGCTTGAGAAGCTTGTTTTTTACCTTTGTTTGTACCAGTGAGTGCTAGTTCTAAAAGAGCTTTTGCTGCTCCTTGTTGAACCACGATACCTCTAACCTCAACTTGACTACAAATTGCATTGAATACTCTAGATATTAATTCTTTACTATTTTGACTATCTGTTTTCGAAAGTACAACCAGTGCAGTTATAACTCCATCTTTTGTTAAAGAGACTAGTCTATCATTAACAAAATCGGGATCATCAAGTTCTGATTCTTCTGGAATATGGTACTTTGCAAACTTTGCTAAGTCAATCATTTCTGGAATAATTTCTTGTTTATCATAAGCATTACAAAGGTTAACAAGAGTAGTAACAACACCATAAATAATTGATTTATCTCCAGTCTTTGCTAATTCAATCATAGCAGATATGGCTTCTTTATCTTTAACTAATTTTTCTTTAACTTCTGCATCGAAAGTTAAATAGGAAAGACCTTCAACTGCCCATTTTCTCATATCTTTATCTTTTCTTGGATTAATTAAAAATTTTCTGCAAGCTTCTGCAAGCTTCTTGGAAGCCCCATCCGCAAATGGTCGTATAGATGTATCTGTACCACCTGAACTACTTAATTTACAAAGTCCTACAAGAGCACGAACTCGAATGGTATCATCTTTTGATTGATATAACTTCTTTAGAATATTTATACCTTGATTAATAATGCTAGTTGCTTTATCTTTTTTCGAAGCTGCAGCAATAATACATTCACAAGCAACTTTTTGTTGAAGGACATTATCGCTACTTGCCATTGCAAAAATCATTTGCAAAATCCCATCTTTAGCTATTATACTATTTCCTACATCTGATGGACCCAATAACAATGTTGTGATTGCCACAACCACTCGTATCTGTAATAAAAATAAAATTTAACATCAAGATCTAAGTTATAATATAAATTACAAAATTTCATTTATTTAATACTTGAATATAAAAAAAAACAACTTTAATCATGCCAGCCTTTTATAATATTACATTAAAATTATATAAATATTATATTTTTGAAAATAAATATCTGTTATCTACTATGAATATAATAATTTATTTAAGTAAATTTATTTATTTCTAAAATATAAGAAATTAAAAATTTTAGTATTTTAGTTACTGTTCCAAAATAATTCTATGTAAAATATTTTATAAATCATAATCTTATATGCAAATATTTCATGCCTTTGATTCAATGTCTGGTGCAAGTAATTTATCTTTAATGAATTCATCAATTGCTGTTCTAAATTTTTCTTTTGCTGCATCATAATACATATTCTCATAAATCCGAGCAAAGCAAACACTAGTAATTGTTCTTGTAGAAGCAGTGATATCCATTGCGGATTCAAATTTGTATTCTTCTAGTTCACTAGAAACTTCCATTAGCCTTTGTAAACCTTGAAGTTCTACAAACTGTTCAGCCCAATTGAACATGTCATGATGAATATTTTTCATTATAAGCTCAATTATAGCATTTCTTGCCTGTCCAGTAAAAGTACGATTTGTTGTACAATACAGAAGATAGGATAATATATTATCTATTTCCTTTTTATATTTTTCACACATCTCTTTGTTGGGTTTTGAATTTGGTTTTGTACTCATCCCGCTATAGCTATTTAGAACAGTCTAAAAGAAATATAAATTATTTTGAAAATTGAATAATAAATTCATTAAATAATTTATTTCATGTCACTTTCACAAATTTGAAAATTAATAAAATTGTTTAAATTGTTTAACATATTTAAAACTAATACAATATGAAAAATATAAATTCTTTGAAATATGTATACACTGTACCTGTATACAGTACTGTCCAGCATTGACTCTTTCTTCATTTTTGCTATTAATTGCATCAAAAAACCAAGGGACTCCTATATCATGTAAAATAATTGTAGTTCTTTCTTCATTATTTTGAAAAAGTTCTGCTAAAATCCGAATAGCTGCAATTATTATTACTTCATTTTTTTCTAATTTAAGAAGTTTGTGAATTTTTAATGCTATGCCCTTTTTAAATATAAACTCAGCTCCAGCCCTTTCTTTTGTTAGAACTAATAAATTATTCATAGCTGTTTCTCTTTTCTCTATATCAGCATGCATTTCAAAAGCTAAGTCAAACATTTGGGATACCTAAACATAAAATAATTATATTAAAAAGTATTACAAAATAAATTAATAACATTAAAGGATTATAATAATGAAAATAAGTGATTAAATCCTTAATAAATATTCTGTATTTTTTACTTTGAAATTTTCAAATGCTTCTGAATTTCAAATACATTCAATGAATTTATTTATTAGAATAAAAGAATTAAATCTAACTTCTTAATTTCACAATAATTGGATTTAATAATTTCTATAGTATTTAAAGGTTTGATCGTTTTGTTTTTAAAATATATAAGTAGATTAATAATCAAAATATTAGATATATAGAAGTTAATATTAAAATTAAAATAATTATTCATATTTAATGTTAATTAAATATAACAATATAGTTAAATATTTAATGGTTTTAAAAGATTAACTTTACTTTAACAGATAATTGACAGTTCTGTTTCAGTTTTTCTTGACAAATCACAAATAAGCGTCCAGCTATTAGTTGAATAACTTTGTTGCCAGAATCAACTTTTAGAATATCCAAGGCATCCCGATAGGCTTCTTCAAATTTTTCAATGCCTTCCAGTGCTTGACATCGTCTAAATAAAGCTTTT
Source organism: Ceratosolen solmsi marchali (assembly GCF_000503995.2). Classification (NCBI taxonomy): domain Eukaryota; kingdom Metazoa; phylum Arthropoda; class Insecta; order Hymenoptera; family Agaonidae; genus Ceratosolen; species Ceratosolen solmsi. Next base: position 10,805,453 of record NW_011948417.1, read on the forward strand.
GGATCATTTGGAATAATTTTTAATACTTCATTACAGTCTTCAATTACTTTATTATATTCATTTTGCTTAAGATAAACTGCAGCTCGATTTTTTAAAAATACAGCCTTATAAGAATTGTTATCATTTGTAAGTTTTAATGCATTAGTATAACAAACGAGAGCGTTATCTAAATATCCACTTTTGAATTCTTCATTTCCTTTTTCTTTCCATTCTTGAGCAGTTAATTCAGTTATATTCATATTATGCAAATTATTATAATGATCTTTGTAAAATTATGAAAAGTTAAAGGAAAAGGTAAGATAATAATATATTATAAGTATATCAAATTAACTAAATAACAAAATCATTTATTATATCTGAATAAATATTATTAAATAAAAGAAATATATTTTTTGCTACTATAATAAATGGTTATTATATAATATATTAATACTGTCAATTATAAAAACATATTTTCAATTTTATTATTTAGCACTAATATTCAATAATTGGAACTTCTAATAAAGTATTTATTTGAGCTTAACTAATTAAAAAGATTTCAACATATTCAAACTTTAATTTATTTTAATTCTTATTGAAATTTCTTCGAATATATTGGCAATATTATATAAACGTTTTGTTCCACTTTCTTATATAACGGAATGTAGAACTCTACCAAGGTTAGAATACAAAAAAAATATAATTTATAAATTATGACCTAATTTTATTATTTTACACTGTTGATCTGAAAATTTTTATCTTTTAATTCGAAAGTAAAATGGCTATTTGAGGACAGGGTACTTGATAAATAATTATCTTTGTCAAATACTTAGTGGTCATGCTTCTTTAATAAGTTTCTGAACAAATCTGCGAATTGTAAATAATGCAGTATTTTAATACTATCTTGCAAGAACAATCGACTCATGTCGATATTCTTAATAAATTCATCATCTACTATTAAGTTAATAATTTATAATGATTTAGATTTTTTTAACATCTATATATAGTAGCATGTGCATGATTATATCACTAGATAATCCATTTTTTTTTTAAAGTATTAAAATGAAATTTAAATTATCTTCTTTAATACATTTATAATTACTATTAAATATTACTAGTAAATATTCACATTTTTTCTTAGTAAAATGGTAAATTCAATTTTGAATTAAATTATTAAAACACGTACATTATAATAATTCTACCTAGTGAAAATAAATTTTTATTTTATAATTATTATATATCAAAATATTCCATAATTAAAAAAAAAAAAAAAAGATTTGTTATAGCGTCATAATACAATCAAATATAATTTATACCAATATAAATTATTGGTAAAAATTAAGAGTTTAGTTATAATTAAAAAACAATTCTAATGGAATTTTTTTGACATTAATATATTACATATGTATAACAAAAAAGTAATTTATATTGACCATATAAAGTTTATTAATTAGCCTTTTCGATTTTATAATCACAATTTTATTTTTTGACATAATAAAAAACAAATATTCACAATTAAATTTTTATATTTCATTTCGTATATATCCGTAAACAATTCGTTTAAAACATCTATCATTTTGAAATATAATAACTATGAATAATCTATGATAGTGAAGTTTTTGAAATTCTGATTCTTATTTTCATGTTTAAACTCCTCTCGTAAATGATTGAACTTTAAGAAGTCTTCTCTAAATTTTATTCGTCAATTTCATAAGGATGCTAAAATCAAGGTATAACGTACTCTTTCTACAAAATCAAAGTAATTAAAAGATTTTTAAAATAAATTTAGACGAAAAGTAGATCCCAATACTCTAACAAATTGATGATGGTTTTATATGGTTATATTATAGTGACTAAATTGGATATATAGAAATTCGTAAGTCTCAGGTAATTCTCTGGTCATTGAATTACGTTTTTATATATATTTATTATTTTTTAACAAAGGCTTCATATAATTAAGATGCGTTTGCCTTTAAGGTTTATAGTACACTTCTAAGTAGATTGTATTCACTCACACAATATTTAAATTTAGAGAACAAAGGAGTAAAGAATTTAGTTTATAGATATTGATTAGACAAATAATGAATTCGATTATATCTGATATTTATTTTTCAAGGATGACTTTGGTTTAATCATAATAATAAGATAATAAAAATCAATAAGCTTTGATCATAACTGTATACATAAATACAACTTATATTGGCTGAATCTCATTTTGCTGAGTAAGTAAAGCTCGGAAAACATATATAAAAGAACAAACAAATAGGAATGTCTATTTAAAGTATACGCGTTTAAAGTTGATTTGCTGAAATTATATGCTCATTATGAAATTAAAGGCATATATATATATATATATATATATATATATATATATATATATATAATATACTAGTATATACATTTGAAAAATATGTTTTTAATTTAATTGAAACATGAAATTTATAAATATTTAAAAAGTCCATAATAAAAAAATATTTTTTTTTTTTTTAAATAATTATTTGATTTACGTATTTGATCACCTTGTAGAAAGCGTAGTGAAATTGCGCATATTCTAAATTCTATCCATTACAAATGCTAAAGTCATTATTTAAATGCTGATTATACATCAGAGCTATCTTGAATCAAAACATGTGTGCTTGAAAAATATATATACTTTAATAATATATAAATATTTGAATATTATTTAAAAATACAGATTCATTTCTAAATATAATAAAAAGCATATTGAATTCGGGCAAATTAAATTTAAACTTATTTATTATTATTCAAATCACACTTTAACTACTTAAATTGATTTACAATTAACTTATTTACAGATTATAAATTATTATTAATGTTAATATATATTAAATTAGTATAATTTTCCAGACATACTAAAGATATTTTAAATCTAACCACATATTTTGGAACTATTATTATTAATTTAAATTTTATAATTTAAATTTTAACAATTTGTTTCAATAATATATGCAAATGTAAAAAAGCAACATAATTATATTTTTTGTAATCATTATCTAAGTATATTTTTTGCATTATTTATTTTAATTTTAGAATTATTTTTATCAATTTTTTAAATAATAAAAACTGTTAAATCATAAAACAAATTTATGTGAATAAAATAATAAATATGAACTCGAAGAAGATTATACCTATATTAACGAAAGATTCAGAAGGGAAAGATGAATGCAGAACACTAATTAAAGTGATTGAACGACCAACATTTATTTTGAAAACAAGAGAAGGTGAAAACAGAGCTATTTCTCCTAGTCAGCGAAATGGAAATAAGTAATAGTTTAATTTAAAGTAGAAAAGATTGATGATACATTATTTTATAATGTTTAATTTTACATTTTATTTATCCAATCGACATAAATTTTTATTAATAAAGCAAATGATTTTAATTTTGAAAAATACAAGTAAAAAAACAATGTATTCTGTAGTATATATTACATTTTTTGTATTATAAGAAAATCTGTTTAATATATTTTTATTTGTATTCTTATAATTGATTCAAATATAGTGTGTCATTAAAAATTTTAAATTCATTTATAGAAAAGAATCTGAGAGTCATTCAAGTCTTTTAACAAAAGTAATTGATAGTAAGTATTCAAAGAAAAATGTCATTAATTTATTATTTTAAATTTTATTATTTTTTACAGCAAGAGCTGTTTTGTTACCTTGCCTTGAATTAAGTAACTGCATCAAATTTATGGATGAAAACATGCAGCTCTCTGAAAATACATTAGATTATTTGTATGACCAACAAGACTTTTTAGTAATTGGTAGTGTAGGTGCACAAGGTGTTGGAAAATCAACTATAATGTCCCTTCTTACTTCTGATTATATGTAAAATTTACTTTAAAAATATTTTGTTAAAAATATCTGAAATTTTAGAATCAAAATTTATTTACACTAAACTTCTATTATCATATAATGGATTTTTATAATATGATTTAAGAATCTTTAAATGTTTCTTAAATAAATATTTATTTGAAATTTTTACATTTTAGCCCTAATATTTTTCCTGTTCAAGGATTGTCTCATTTTCAAAATGGTGTTAATTGCACAACTGGAATAGATTTCTATGTTACAAAAAATAGAGTTATTTATTTAGATACTCAACCAATTTTATCTGGATCAATAGTTGATTACTCAATATCTTTTGATCAGAAAAAAAATACCAGTGATTTTGCTAGTAATGAATCAAATTTAGAATTACAATCTTTACAATTTTTGGCATTTCTTTTTTCTGTTTGCCATATAATTATTTTTATTCAAGATTGGTTTGTGGATCCGAATTTAATAAGGTAAAAATATAAGAAACTTATAATTTATAAAATTTAGAATCATATTTTCAGTAAAACCTAAACTTATTTTACTATTTTAAGCTTAAAAAAGATAAATCAAACATTTTCAAAAATGTTTTATACCTTTCATTAAATGCTTGTATGGTTTAAAATAATAAAATATTTAATCATAATAGAGCAGTATTAATAATATTCTAGTACATTAAGATTATTGATATTGATTTCATCAACTTTTATAGATTTCTGCAAGCAGCAGAAATGTTAAAACCTTCATCAACAACTACTATGGACCAAGATTATGTAGAATATTATCCACACATTTTATTTTTACACAATAAAGCTGAAATACAAGATTTTATGCCAAGCAATATAAGAATGATTAAAGTAAGTTAATGAAACTTTTACAAATAAAAGTATTTTATTTTAGTGGATCTTTTTATTTAAGGATTTTTATAATAAAACTTTTGCATCGTCTCGATTACAAACTCATAGTGGGCTTGATATGAGTTTATATCCTGCAGAAAATCAATTAAACTTATTCCTTATACCTTTAATTTCAACAGATGGTAATATATAACAAGATATAATAAGTAATATGTAAAATAAATTACTTAATTTTAATATTAGGAAACAAAATACTGTTTTAGGTGAATCAATGTTTTATGAAAATGAAAACGAACTTATAGCAAAGTTAAGAAAAAAAATACATGGCATCAGTAGAAATGCAATGACACCATCTAATTTGACTGAAAAAAATTGGTAAATACTCTTATTTCACACATTTATATTTAATATAATATACAATTGAAAAATAAAATAGAGAAAAATTATATTACACAGGTATCATTATGTTTCAAAGGTTGTAGAAGCTATAAAAAAAAGTCATTTGTCTTCAGAATATGGCAGATTAATGCCTTAAAATTACTGGATATAATTCTTTATAATAAACTCTTATTATGAAAATGTGTGTAAATTTTCTATCCAATATATTACTATAAGTTAATTAGCATAGTAGAACTATTAATTTATGAAATTGTTTTGAATTAAATATTTAAATAATAAAATATATTTTTTATAAAAGTTGATTGAAGTGTTTTTCAGAGACATTGTATAATTTATATAATTTTATTGTAAAATGGTCATTCTTTTCTAAAAATATATCTTCGAAACCTATTGATAAAAAATTCTATTAAATTTATAGCAAATTTTTACAAATTTTTCAATACTATTGAATTATAGGATTATTAATTTAAGCAAAATTATTTTAATAATTTACAAAATATGACATATTAATAATAAAGTAAATAAGACATTAATTGATTAAGAATAATCATCCTGATCATTATCGTTATTCATCATAGATGACATTTGTGAAACAGCTTGTAATTGTTGCCATTGAATTTGCTCGGCAACTGCTTGTTCTTCTCTTGCTTTTGCAAAAAGTTCTTGCTGTTGACGTAATAACTCTTCTTCTGGAATACCTAAGTTTTCTAATCTTGTGCTTTGACGTCTACGTTTTGCAGCTACAGCTTTACAATCTCTTAAAACTGCTTCTGCTTCTGCACTGTAATCACTAAAACCTAGTTTTTCCAGTGCTTGAAGAATATGTTCAGCATTAATGGTTTTCTTTTGTTGTTGATTACAAATATCATTTGCTTCAGAAGAAATTAAATGAATGAATTCTGTACAGCAATTAAGAATAAGCTCACGAGATTCATTAGCAACTCTAACATGTGGTAGTATCTCCTTTATCATTTTGTTAATAGATGCTCGAGGTAAAGTCAACTCATCATCTTCTGGTGGTGACATCCCAGCTGAGGCCATTGGTATACTTTTAATTAATTTAAAAATTTTATTTACAATTTATACAGTGTAATAAATTTGTTTTAATTAATTTAAAATCTGCTTTTTTTATTAATATAATATCGAAAAAATATTCTTATTTTCTATCACAATTATTGTAAAAAGCAGAAGTTTATTAATTCTTTATAGTAATATTTAAAGTTAAATTAATTGATATAACCTTTCTTTCAGTAGAGAAGTATTATTTTCAAAATTAGTTCTTAGAAGATAGTTAATTAAAATTATGTAATAATTTAGCTAAACAAATAATTATTTATATGTATCAATTATATTTACCTCGCAAGAAATAAATTTTTAATTTTTTACCTAATAAATTACTTTGCTTTAAGAAAATAATCGTATATGGTATCTCTTTTAAAGCATGTGTAATCATCATCGTCTCGCTTTAGTTTATTTGGTAATTTGAAAGCGCGCAATTACAATTTAAATTTTGTATACAGTATTTAGGTAGTATTAATAATAGTGGAAAATGATTCAAGAAGAAATTTATAAAATTTCGTTATTGATAACAGAAAATTTTAAATATTTCATCATTTTTTAATAGAATATAGTACTATTATTTGTATTTGATTGAGTATCACGTATAATATGATATATATATTGTGTACATAATTATGAATAAATAAACTCTTTCTATGATGTATGTTGTAAAAAGAAAATCTATATTTACTCTATATTCACGCTCAAAAGTTTTTGTTACATATTCTTGGTGTTTATTCAATTACTCGAAACAACAAAACGTATACTTTTTTTCATTAAAGTCTATCGTTATTTGGCCTTGAAAATGTATGCAATTCTTCTTGTAGTTGTACAAGGTATTGTAATAAATAATAATAATTGTCATTAACTTATAAAAAAATATTTTATTATAATTCTTTTTAATTATTTTAAATATACAATAGACTTAAAATATATAAAAAAATTTTCAAAAATATATTTAAAATATAATTATTAAAATTCCAGTAGAATTAAATATTATATGTAGTATTTATAAAACAAATACAAATATATAATTGTTCGATTATAAATAGTCGTTAAAAATATTTATTAAATAAAAATTCAGGCCCGCTAGCACACACAGGGCACACTTACGCTCTCTCGAACTAACCGTTCGACATCGTACAGGCCCGCTAGCACAAACAGGGCACACTAGCGCTCGTCCGAAGAACACTTCGGAGCCGTGCAGGCCCTGAACAGCTGACGCAAGAGTCACTGTGGTTCACACACATTGGTTACACATGACCAACACAGATCGACTAATAGACTCTACAGATACGGATTATCAAATCCTCCACGAATTAGAAATACTACTTCTAATTGTTTTTCCTGTGACTAGATTCTACTGCTGTCCCCTTTACATAATTAAAGACATAATTGATTACATAATAAATTCCATTTAAGATCTAACACCACATCAAGTATAGCTATTCATCAATCAAGCATACTTGATTCAACTACCATCTTCTCATGCTGCCTCACAAGCATGATTGACTGACGACATCAGCTGACATTGACAACATCAGCATAACCTCAAAGCAACACAGTAATATCCATAGACGCTTTCATAGCATAAGAATTACAAGAACACATCTTTTGAATAATCCAACAGAATTATTTATTTCTACACAACAGTGCAATATTATTATAATTGTTTACACTCATTAAACCTTGTTTTAAAATAAATATATTATATTTTTCAGCCTTGTCCGTTATTGATTTCCTTTAAAAATTATCCTGCCGAGAGACTAATCCACTGAACTATTGAATTGGCAGTTCGAGCCAAAAGCTAACCCCTTTAAATCCGAACACCAACTGTTACCAGACATCTGTAAAGAAACCTCTGTCAAGTCGTTCTACAGCTCAAGACAAAACAAACGAGTGCTCATGTTGCCACGCAAACCATACTGTACAAAATGTACTGGCCGTTCCGGCTTGTTTTACCAAGACCGGTTCAAGGGATATAAATTGAGGGATATACCGATGTAAGGTCAAAGTGGAAGGGATATTATAATAATTCAATGTAAATATATCTGGTGTGTATGCTGTGTATTCTGTCATTGTCCGATTACAGGGCGTTGACTAATAATACTATTATCAATTGTTGTACTCTTGTGGTGAATTAATGCGTTTGTTATGGCAAACGTACACTGATGTGATGCAGCGTGATGGTTCAAATATGAGCGCACAATGGTGCGAAGATTGGCTCGTCGACACTCGCATTGTTCATGTGAGCACGTGCTTAGTTGAGGTTATGGTTTATAATGTAGTTGAGGTTATGGTTTATAAAGTTGCGCGACATACGCAACTGTTGTTCGTTGAGAATATACCTGGGTCGTAGCAAGCGTACCTTAGTCCTGGTATTGGCGTACTGCAATAGTTGTTTCTTGGGAAGTAAGAGTTTGTAAGGCTCTTACCTCGTGACGAAAACTGTTACGTGTTGCGTCTGCTATGAGCGTTGAATGGCGCGCTGAGTTGATTCATAAGCATCAGACTTGAGCTAAGGTTAGGGTAGGCCGGCAAGACGCGCATCAACTGGCGTAAGTTGATTATCGTCGTAGTGATACTACTTACGAAGTCTACTAGTAAACTCAGTAGAGGGTTTTTTCGCTTCTTGATGAGGACCTCAACTGGCACTTGTCTTCGGGCTCCGATAAGGGATACGTCTCCTGTCCTTCCTTTCGTTTCTTGGTCTTCACGGCAAGAAGAGCTCTCGCAACCTCTGACGCATCTGGCGACAGTATGATAACTGGTAGACAGAGGGAAGGGAAGGGTCAGTACATACCGCTTTGAATGTAGTTACCGAGTGGAGCGAATTCGTACAGATGCCTAATGAGTTGGCTTTTCCCGAGTTTATCATCTTGTTTTGACAGATGTTTTACGACACTATTACTAGATGGTTGTGAGCAAGGAATTTCCGAAATCTAAAACGACAAACTTACGATGTTGTTTTGCCAGATGTTTCATTGGCAAGGACCGTTCGTACAATTTCGAACACATATGATTTTCTATTGCGAACAATTTAGAAACATGTCAAACGTAGACAAAAGAAATCTTGTAGTAGAATAAGAACTATGTGTAAATTGTTTACGGCATCACGACGTTGACTCCTGCAGAGGACAGAATAGATGCAAAAAATACCATAAGAACCATAACACGTTGCTACAACCCGACGATAACCCCATTGCTAATCGTCGAAACCAGTCAGGAAAATTTGTCATTACTAGCCACAGCCATTGCAGAACTTCGATTAGTCGACAAAATATTCATACAGGCTCTGAACTCTCATTCAAAACTCAAGGTGTTGTATCATTAACACTTCATTCGATACATTCTGATGCAATTATTACGATACAGGCTCACATCCTCAAGTCATTGACCGCAGTAATACCCTCCTAAGAACGCGCGTCACATGATTGGTAACATCTGAAAGGACTACCCTTAGCAGACCCACAATATTTTGTACCTCGAGCAGTAGACATCATTCTGGGAGCTGACATGTATGGACAAAAAAAGCCTCAAGTCATCTCCGACTCTCCGCATGTCCAATGGGTCAATTGTCCATCTTTGGATGGTTTGTGCTGGGACCAGCAACCTCCAACCAACACTTTATGGTCACAGAATTTCATGTATCCTGGCATGATGACGAAGACACACTGCAAGAGCTGCTGACAAAATTTTGGATTTTGGAAGAGGTACATTCAGACGATGCGATCAAGTACACGCCAGAAGAGAAACAGTGCGAAGAACATTATAAGAAAACCTGCTCATGCACTTCAAGCGGAAAATGCATAGTTCGATTCCCGCTCACATCCCCCGCAGATAATCTTGGAACACATACGAAACAGCGCGTCGCTTTTTACAGAGACTGTTGAAAAAAATTCTCAAGACCAGAAGAATATCAACAATACCAACAATTCATGACCGAATATGAGAACCTTGACCATATGAGACATGCTCCTCCAGTTTCCAGTCATCAAGTTCAATACTACTTGTCACACCACGGTGTACTCAAACTTGACAACACTACTACCAAATTAAGCGTGGTATTCAATGGTTCTAAAAAGTAGACTTCAGGACTTTCTCTCAATGATATTATGCATACTGGACCCAACTTGAATCCCGACATTTAAGACGTTTTAATTTGGATTAGCAGGCAACAATATTTATTTGCGACCGATATTACTAAAATGTATCGACAGATAATAGTACACAAAGATGACTGAGATCTTCAAAGAATTTTGTGGATTGACGAAAACAATACAGAGGTATCCTATCAACTAACAACTGTTACGTTAATGAGAACAATTATAATAATATGATCCGCTACTTCGATTCGTACTGTTCGGGATTGAAGCAGTCCCATGAATTTCAAACAAAAGAAAGGTCATTTACGCAGCCCGGCGTACCGCATGTGCGCCTAGACTGACCGCGCGTGCAGCAAGGCTGGCCACCACGTGCGCCTAGGCTGATCCGCACGTGCGGACCGAGGCGGGCACTCGAGAAAATGTTTACAAACAAAACTCGGCAAGTCCGAGCAAGTTTACGATTTGAAATATTATTTACTGCCAGCACTCACAAAAAAGGGACGCCTTCGAAACTTCTAGAAGCTTCGTTTTCTCACGCCAAAGGAAAATTTCTGGAAGGGACACGCATCGACACTGTTGCCGGCGCTGAAGACGCCGCATGCACATTTAAGCGCAACGCGCCATGAGGCGATGCTCATTCGTAAAGTCACTTCGCTCTCCATCAAGCGTAACTGCCGGTCAGTGCAAGTATACTGTAAAGACGCCGCGTGCCCACATTTTCGACAACATAAGCTCACTCGTAAAGT
>NW_011948417.1:10817349-10887468 GCF_000503995.2 Ceratosolen solmsi marchali
ACAAGAACACATCTTTTGAATAATCCAACAGAATTATTTATTTCTACACAACAGTGCAATATTATTATAATTGTTTACACTCATTAAACCTTGTTTTAAAATAAATATATTATATTTTTCAGCCTTGTCTGTTATTGATTTCCTTTAAAATTATCCTGCCGAGAGACTAATCCACTGAACTATTGAATTGGCAGTTCGAGCCATAAGCTAACCCTTTAAATCCGAACACGTACCTATATGAATTCTTTAAAAAGAATCATAAAAATATATCAGATATTTACATTTTCATTAATTTACATTAATATAGTTATTTAAATATGTAGATATGTGTTACGGATTGAAACAGTTGAAAAGCGGAATACAAAAATGGGAGAGGTATGAATGCGCGATTCAGTTATTTAAACAAAACAATAGCAACGAACCTTCCAGGCTATGCCCTGGTGACTTCACGAACCATGTAGTAACTGTAACAAAACACCGGCGTTTTAAGTAATAGTGCAATAATATTTAAGGGCTGCGCTTCACACGCAGCAGCCAGTCTTTGACTCAGTTTAGTCTACCAACAAATACGCAGTCATTATAATGGGCGCACTATTTAATCTTCAAGCTTCTGTCTACAGTCATCACTCACTATACGTTTAAACATTTATTCAATTACTTCACATCAGTGTCACTTGCGCTATCACGAACTGCAATTAAAAATTCAGATAATCAAGAAACAAGAAAGAACTCACACTACTACATTAGAACAATTCTCTATCTCAATAGAAGTAACCAACAACACTACAATATTATAATTTTATAAGCAAAATAATTTATAATCGAATTTAAATATATTACATTATACTTTTATTATTTCATTTGTGCATTCTTTTTTCTTAATTCATTATGGCGAGAGATTAATCCACTGAACTATTAAAATGGCAGTTCGAGCCATAAAAACAAAACATTAAATATCGAACAATATGGAATATTTTATTTTATAAATAAGAATTTATTTTTATTATTATTTTATTAGTTTCTTTAGTTTATTATATGCTATTTACCTCAATAAAATATATTTCTTAAATTAACATATTAATAGATTATATAAATAATTATCTCATTCTTCAATTTTTTCTAATTTTTATCTTCTTTAACTCTTTAATTATGTAATTAGAGATATTATATTATTATATTATATGTATTAATTAGGTTATTATCTTTCTATTCATATATTTATACTGAATAAAAAAGTAAAAATATTAAAAAATATTGAAAATGTTTTATACTGTTAGTATCCAACTTATTTAAATTAAGTAATTACTATACAACTCTCATAAAATATATGGAAATAACAATAATAATACTATTTATTCATATCAATACATAATAATAATTTAATATATTGAGTTTTAATTGCATTTTAATATAAAGTGAAATTGAATAATCTCATTTTTTTTGTCTATTACAAAATTTTTAAATAATTAGCAGTATATTGTAAAAATTTTAAATATATATACTGCCTGTTGTAAATTATTGAACATTTTCCAAAATAATATATATCCTTTATTATTTTATATTATATTATAATTAAATAATAATTTAATACAAAACCTACTTTTATACGAGTCAATAAATTATTTAAAATAAAACGTGTAGTATTTAATTAAATAAATACTTTTTATAATAGTAGTAATTTTCAATTTATATTTTATTAATTTAATTTTTATAAATGTATATACACAAAAAATATTAAGAAAAATTATTTTGAAAAAAATTCATTTGTATACTGTCTGGGATCAGACTAAAAACCTCCCTTTGATGTTGGGTGGAGGTGTTGCTGGCAAGTGGAAGGGGCAATGCAATTATTCAATACTAAATGCAGTGTTTCCTTTATTTCCTTTATTAAATATAACAATATAATAAATAGAAAATGATCATAAAGTGAATGAATGAAGGTGTGAGCGGATAATTGGGGAAGTTTCTTCAATAGTTTTACGTGCTGAGGAAAGTGTCTATGCTCTCCGTGATGTGATGAGTGACTCCTTCCCTTCCGAGAAGTGCCGCTGTAGTAGTATGCGTGAGTGCCGTCGCTGTCGCACCGAAGCTTTCTAAAGGGGGACCGTTTGCTGCTATCTTAGTGTCGCTGTGATCTGTTAATTTATTCAATAATTCAATAATTTATCTTTATTTTATTATTAATCTAATTTATTAATAATTAATCTTTATTTTATTAATTTATTCATTTTAAATCTTTTGAATTTCAACATTAGTAAGTAGATTTCATAAAATTTACATAAAGTAAATTATCACGATATTTTATTTGGTGACTAATCATTTTACAAATGTATTTCGAAGGTACATAAGAATACTTTTATTACAGAAATAGAATTTTATTAATAGCAAATATTTTTAAAATCATTTAAATTTAAATATTCTATCTATTTTTATAATCATATATATTTAAAAATTAAGTAATTATATTTTCGTTAAAATCATCAAAAATGCAATACATCTTTATTTTATCTAAATAGACAATAAATGTAGATTTATAAGAAATTTAGAAATAGTGTACCAAATTAATTAGTATATACAAATTTAAACAATACCAAACAAATTATATCTGTTATTGATATTTTTCAATATAAATTTTATTTAATGCACTACACAATTTAATTAATTTACTTACAGATAAATCTTAACAAATTTAATTTATATTTATTTATACGATTAGATAAATATAATTACATTTATATAGTTACGTACAGCAATTGAAATTAGCCTAATGAAATATAAGCATAAGCAATTTATAAAATATCAGCACTTATAAAATTTTATTTTTATTTAATTATTGAAATTAAATTAATAATATTTCTTATAAAATGAAATTAATGTAAAATATCAAAAGTTTATAAAATTTACTAATTTCTGACATGATGTAGTTATATCACAATTAACTAATTAATATTTGTCTATTTTATAATTCTAACTAATACATTTTTTGCAAAATATACCAATTGTAGTTAATATATTATACCAAAAGTAAAATTTAAACATGTTTATTTTATGGTAATTACAATCAAGTTCTAATTAAGAAAATTATTTAATAACTGTTTTTTATGTAATGTCATAACCAATGTAATGCAATTAAAAAATCGATGTAATAAGATTATAAATAATAACAATTACATCTTTTCAATAAGAAAATTATAGTTGTTTGTGTTAAAACAAATAGATATATATATTTTTTTCAATGTATATTATTCGTTCATCTCACTTATATACACTTTTAAATTTATTTATTTATGTGATACATATCTAAAAACAATGTATATAGAGTAAATTGTCTAAAATATGGACAATAGATCAATATTTATACAAATTAATTTATACAAAAATAATCATTAAACCGCACTAAAGCAACTCATTTTGTAATATACATAACTATTATTCGAAGAAATGATTAGAATCAGTAGTCTAGACTATTTTTCCCAATAATATTTTTTATATTGTTTATCAATGGCACAAATCAATTCAATGACACTATCCTTAATACCCACGTTACATTACTTTCTAATACAGTCTGTTCGGAATTGGAGCATTTTTTCGAGGCCACCGGTTCTCGGAAATGTTATAAGCTTTCTAGTCCTCGAATTTTGAAAACATTTAACAAACAGAATTCTTCACTAGCCCAAAGCTTAGATTCTCGAACGTTCTGCAAGGCTGCTTACCTTCACATAACAACGTCGATTGAATTCTCGAATCTTTTAAAGCTTCGCTTTCGCATAATTCTCGAATTGCCGAAAGCTTAGATTCTTGAACGTTATGCAAGCCGGCTAGTCTTCCCATAGCAGCACCTAAGCATTGTTGCCAGCTAGTCTTAGTTGCTTCGTTGATATTTAAGCTCAGTTATTCCTCCGAATCAGTCACTCGTCATAGCCACGCCATTAAACGGAGTCTATAGCAGAGAGAAAGTCACGCAACACACGCTCTCTCAGTGCAGCTATTGTAAGGACTCGCGTTCAATTCTCCAGTGTGCACCGGTTAGCAACCAGTCAAGGGCGCTGACCGTGGTACAAGGAAATAGTCGACTACACAAAGTATGGTATCGGATCCTCCTTCAGACGAAGGCATACCAGTAGTCTCTATTGAGGATAACTACCACCCAATTAATACCATACTCCCTTTATGAGTATGGTCGGCTCTCCCTGCTAATCTTTACAACGTTAGCATAGACCTCAAACCATGCTATATTCCCTTTCAAGGAATATACAAAATCCATTGCTGATGCCCATAACGTCGTCGACGACATCTTTATCATCAACAAGGAGGAACTAGATCATTGCATAGAACATAATTCACTTTCTATTACGAGAAGTGAATTTAGAACAACATTGTACATATTTACAGCTCTTTCATTGTTGTCCTTTCCTAAGCATTGCTAAGGCGGGCGACAAATAAACTGAACTATTGAACTTGGCAGTTCGAGCCAGAAAATTAAATACATTTTCAAAGATTTGGTCCTTCGGGCCGGATCAATGCAAATTCACATTAAACTTAAATATTGTTTATATAGCTTATATATATATTTTTAAAGTAAATTTACTATAATTTTAGTTAAAATTTCATTTTATAATAAATTTACTTTTAAATTATACATCTTCACTTCCTTACTGAAATTGTATAAAAAATTAAAAGTTGCAATTGTTTATTGTTATTTATGAATTTATATAAGACAATGTGTTAACGAGAGATACTTGTTATAAGTTTGATTAATTAAATTTATAAAACGCAATACATTTGTTTATATATACATTATTATCTAAAATTTGGAAATTTATATACAGAATTTTAAGGCAGAATCTCAAGAATAAATTAAAAAAATTAAGTTTATTATTGAAGCTAAATTTGAAAATTCATTTTTATATTCATGATTATGTTATTTTATTAATAGATATCAAATTATTCAGGTTCCTGAACTCATTACGTTTTTTAATAGAATGCATATTTAAATGAAAAATATTTAAAATCATTTATAAATCTTAATAATATACAAATATTGAAAGTTTGTAGATATTAATTTTAAAAAATTGTGTAAAAATAAATATTCAATTTCTACAAGTACACATCTTATATTCTATGATAAAGATTTAAAATAGAAATTTAGAAAATAATATTTTACATTCAAAAACTTCATCAAAACAATCAAACATTTATATGATTATTATTCATAATATAGTTGTGATAATAGTCATGATATAATAATCAATGTAATGATAATTACATTAAATAGAAATTGAAGTTTATCCGTGTAGATGAATACATTTTTTTTGGTTTGCTGATCTCTATTGCTATATAATTACATCCACCATATAATAATTATATAATAATTAAAATAAAAAGAACTGTCGGTTTTTTCTGATTAAATATTCATCTTGTACAATAACCATCTTGATTTAATCGGAATAACTTTGATGCGTTGTAAAAAAAGGCTATATATTATAATTCTTTTAAAGAGAGAGTCATATATTCAATGAAATAAATAAAAATTTTAAATGATATTTACATTTAAAATGATCTAAGAAATTTAAAATTATTTAAAAATAAAACTAATAAATTAAAAATGTTAATAGAAAAGAATATAAATAAATATATAAATAAATATGTAATAAAATATAATTATAATCGAAATCATTATTAATATAATATAAATAATATAAATAATTTAAATAATTTTATTTGACTTATATATATTGAATAATAAGTAATGAAAAAGAATAATGTAAATATTATACGTTTTTATTTGTATATAGTTGTATAAAAATTGAAATAAATAAAATATTTTTATTTTTTATAATATTTCATATTTAATATTTCTAAAGCCATGATTCAATATAAAGATGTTGAAACATTTTTGGAACATTTCATTAGTCATTTTGCTTAGAACTAAAATTACATAAAAACATATTGTTATTGAAAATCTGTAGAGGTATTTATTATAAAAAATTTTTAAAATTAAAACATTATATAATAATTTTATATTCCTACAGAGACAATTTAGTTGTAAATTAAAAAACAAGTCAGAATAGTTATTTTTAAATTCTTAAATTATTTATATTTATTCATATAAACACAATAGTAATTGGATTAGCTTAATAGGTCGCGTTTCGTTTTTATTCGTTTTTACCTCCATATACATTTACGTTGAATTTTTATCAACACTGACTTAGCCAGAAATAACAGTATTTAAAAAAAAACTTTCAGAAGAAAATTTTCCAATATAGATCATGTTAGAATAAAATTTGATGTTTGTAAATAAATATCCTTTAGTATATTTTATATCAGTATTTTTCATTCGTTTATACAATGTTATGTATATTGTATATTTGATATCTTTATCTCTAATCTACATATATTCTAATCTACCATATTAATATATAGGAAAATAGTTCAGAAATATTAATTATTATGTATATATGTATTAAATAAAATTTAATATAGTTATCCATTTTCTTTTTTATATTACTTTTAAATACTTTTCACATTTGGTGGTCACTAATAATTAAATAAAATATTCTTTGAAAGTTAAAACATAAGTTTTAAAATGTATTTCAACAAAATTCATCAAACAAACATATCATTAATAAATACTTATTTTTCAACCGTTTTATAATCATTTTAATAAATTTATATTAACTTTTTAGAATTTTTTTATAAATAAATATAAATGTAAATTTTCGAAACAATTATTTTATAATTAATTTTTTAATTTATTGAATAAACAAATTTTTACCATTTTTATACGACTTTGATAGCAAAACATTGTAATTAATAACAATCAAATTTGTTAAATTCAATAAAATGTTTTAAATGATAAAATGCATCTATACTAAATTTAAGTTTGTAAAAAATTTCGAAAAAACTACTATTGGTAGTTACTATTAGTAGATTTTAGTAGAAATTACTAAAATATTACTATTCGTATTGAATTACTTATTTAATAATAATAAAAATATAAAAATAATTGAATATATAATTAGGCAAATTGTCTTTAATACTTAATAATAAATGAGTTTATAAACATAAATTATATTCATATTTTTATTTATAACGAAACATATTAATTATAACATGAATTATTCAACAATAACTTTTAATAATTCTTAATAAACTGATTTAAAGATTCTATTACAACTTATTAATAACATATCTAATAATGGCCATTCGTTGTAATAATAATATTAACAAATCATTGTAGTATAATTTACACTTTAAACTTAATAAAAAGAAACTATTAATTTAAACTGCTAAAAAAATTAATGATTCAGAAATGAAATAAATATATAGTAAATTAATATTGATTATATGAATAGTATTTCTCATGTAACTAATTTGTACCATAAAATCTTTTCAAAACATTTTGAAAATATCATTAATATGATATATTAATAATGCTTTGAAATAATATAATTATTTATATAAATTGATATTTAATATCTATTTAACCATGCACAAGACCAATTAGTAATTTAAATAAAAAACTATTCAAATTGCTATATTTACTACTCTTTGCGTTGTATATTTTGAATGAAACAATAATTATTTTATTACTACGGGGATTTCCAATTTAAGTTTTCAAAATAAACTGTTTAGAATTAACTAAGAAAAAGCACTAGTTGTTGTGTGGAAGAATGCATGGGCAAGTGGAAGGGTCAATGCATTGATTCAACAATTAACATATGTATTTATTATTGCTGTTTATTCCATTTATTTTCTAATATAAGGATTATTATTCTCGGAGAGGTTATAAATGAACCTTTATTATTCTCAATGATGAATTTGGCGTTGAGGTGCACTTCTGTTGGAGAACCAGAAGGTTCTGAAGTTCCTGATCCTCGGAACGCAATGGCTTTCATGGTAAATTACACTGTGAAAAGGGATAGGTTATAAAGATATCGTCACTTCTTGAATATTGCCACTTGAGAATTTATGACTGCTTCGTGCTCTGAAACGAACAGTATAGTTCTTGTATATGGTCGTGATCCTGGCACGTATTGCAGTTTCCTCTAAAGAAGTGAGCCGTATGAATGAGCACGTTCCTGAGATGGAGATTAGAGTAGGCCGTGAAGCACAGAATCAAACACTAATGATAAGACTTACTTGGAAGTTGTAGTGTTACCTTCTCTGTTTCTCTTCACAGGCATGAACGAGAAGCTTCCATGCACAATATGCTTGCACTTCAGTAAATTGAACTTTATTTGTTTCTCTTCATAAATATAACTGGAAGCTCCTTGGGTACTAAATGCTTGACGAGACTAAATATAACTGGGTTATGAAGCACAGAATAGAAATGAGAACATCATGGGGCGAGAGTGAGAACAAGTCTTAACCTTTCATGAGAATAAGTGGTGGTACATTGTACTTGTCCTTAAATAGTTCACTGATCCAGTTCAACTAAGGACCCCTTCTTCCTTCTTGTGTCCAATCAGAGCGCGACTTTGGGCAGCATGATTGATCACGCACGCCTTCATTTGCACTTCCTTCCGGGTTTAGACTTAAAAATGCTAATATCAAGAAAGTGTCTGAAGGTCTACTATTGGTTGTCTCTCCCTTCTCGGGGACTTAGCCATATAGGAGGTCCTCTGGGAGCACTGTCAATTGGCTAGCGCGATCGGCAAGATTCGACGTGGTTGAGAATAATGTAAGTATTGTCTTAAAATGCCGATGCGCACGTACGCCGATTGTCCGATGTTGCATGTGCTGGGGTTTTGGGTTGCAGTGAAAAGTAAGAAACGTTTTTTATGATCAAGAGTTTTACGTACATCTGGTACTTTCAGTTGTTGCAGTATAATCAGAGCCGACGCGTTCGTGCCAGTAAACAGTTAGGTCATTAATGCGTCAAACAATGAACGTATTGGTAATGCGAAGTAACTAGCATAACTGATTAGCGGGTTTTTCAGATGTACTGACCTTTTCGTGTCTCCGCCGTCAGTGAGAGGGTTTTCTTCAAGCTTTATGATCAAGTTTAATAAGTTTAATGACACTCTAGCTTGATATGAATGATGTTTTACCAGATGTTTTATTTCATTGAAAAAGGTCTCGCAATCTAGAACATAAACAAAATTACACTTATAATCAATGATTTGATCAATGATTTGTTAACTGTTTTAATAATTAAAGCGCATCAAATAAAGTGAATAAAATGAATAAAGTTCAATAAAGTAAAATTTTTATGATTATTCGTAAATATATATATAAGAGTTAGAAGAATTAAAAAAATTTAAAAGTGGCAATTTGAGGAAAATGAAATCAGTTCATAGATCTATTTATAATCTATTCTGATCTACGATCTATTATTTCTACAAAATTTCTAAAAGATTAACGTAGAGAAGGTAGAGATTTGGTATCATAATTGATATGCTCGTTTAGTATAATTGGTTGCGGGCATTTCTCCTGGATTTTTTGTTGTCTTTGAAATGGAATTAATGCTCAGATAAATAGCTGTAGCTCAACTATTTATTGTTCTTTTATTCTAAATCCTAAGTAATTTATTATTTACTTTTATAATTTATTATTTATTGTGTTACTTACCGATCGATTGTGAATGCATATGCAAGCGGATTATTCTAAATAGTGTTTGGAATTTCAGCCACCAGATTGGTCCGAAGACCAAAGTGGTTGGATTAGACCGTACAACCGGTTTAATGGCGGAGAGGGGGGGATGACTGAGAGGTTAATGCATCAATTCAGTGTAAACACAATTGGTTTTAGTGACTTTTAATTAAGGTTATGTTACATTGGTAGTTGTTGTTACCAGTCGTTGTGAGAATTGTTGAGCTCGTCGTGATTCTAACAGTTGTCAATAAACTGTGGAACGTCGTCCGAGAGTGCAAGGAGAGACTGGTCTTTTTGTACCGTAGGCACTTTATTGTACCAGCGAAACGTAACAGTAATTATGCGAGCTAACCTCCTTCTGTCGGCGCTTTATTGTACCAGCGAAACATAACAGTAATTATACGAGCTAAGCTCTATCTGTCGGCGCTTGATTGTACCAGCGAAATGTAACAGTAATTATGGGAGCTAAGCTCTGCGCGAGAGACTCTCGGCCAACAGACGCTCTAATTAGCTGTGAATGGGGGGGGGGTGTCAGACAATATCCGCGCCCTCTTTAGCGGTCTGACAATAGTCAAGTTGCACAGGCCTCACCAATAATGTCGACGCTCGCTGTAGTAATGATAGTATGGCAGTGGTTACCAGACAGTATCGGTGCCCTCTTCAGCGGTCTGACAATAATCAAGTTGCAGAGGCCTTACCGATAGTATCGGCGCTGAGCCGTAATAACAATAAATGATATAAATAGCCAGCTGGTGATGGCGAACTATACCGTCGCCCTCAATGCGGTCAGACTAGAGTCAAGTTGCGGAGGGCGCGCCGATAGCTAGCCAATAATAGATAATAAATAATGTAAGCAAATAAGTATAAAAGTGCATGGATTCCCTCAGACAAACGTGTAGAACTTTTAAGACTGCTTTGGTTCGTCGTGTGTCGCTCTTTATATATGATTTCGTTGATTTAGAGTTAATAATTCTTAGAAATTCTGTTAAATTCTCGGAAAGTAAGCTTTAGTCGATTCGAGAATCTTCTTGCTATGCGGATAAGTTATAAGGCTTTCTTATGCAAAGGCTTTAACGTTTATCAAGAATTTTCGTATCGAAATTTTCTAATATGGAGAATTGTAATGTTTTTAAATTTCATAGTATAAAATGTTATTGTTGGGTGCGTCAATCCTGAACAAATGGATTGTTTACTATAATAACTTAGACTATCGATGCATCATTTTATCTTCTTTTTTCAAGAAATTCTTTTTCTCATTTTTATAAATGGATAAAAAATTAAATATAATATAATATATTTAATTAACTTTTATTGTCATTAATTTTAAAATAATTTTATTTTTAATATCAAGAGTTAAGTTGAAATATATTGCTATTTAATTTATATAACTGTAAAAATGTTAAAATATATATTAAATAATGTAGAGTGTATTTTTGCTTATACTAGTAAGGGACGACCAAATATGTAATTATTGTATATGTAGTATATGTAGTATATGTAGTACATGTAGTATGTAAAATTATTGAATTTATATTGAAATATATTAATAACAATTTAAAATTAAAAAATTTCTTTCCATAAATTTACAATTGCTCATATTCATATATTTATACTTGTTTTTAATTCTAAGGTAATATATCTTTCGAAAATAATTGTATATTGACCTTTAAAAGCAGGGAGATATGGAAATACAATTTATTTTTTTAAATTAATTTTTAATTATTATAATATATATTTGTTATAAATTCTATACAATAAAAATAAAAATCTGTGGTTTTGTATTAGTTTTAATTTTCTCTTTCGATAAATAGATCTTATCTGTAGTGATACATTTCAATTCTACAGTTAAGTTTTAAGAGTGCATATGTAAGTAGTTGAATATGTGTGTATATATATATACAACAATTTTTGTTTAATGTAAATATACAATAATTTTGAATATCAAATAAAAAAAAAAAATCTTAAATATTGACTCACTATTGTTAAGCTCTCATATCATGTAAAGTAGATGTGAGGTGTAAAGGCATTAAGAATATAGTCATAGGGTATCCTTTCTTTATATATCAGCCAAGCCATAAATAATTCGTTATATATCAGCTATCAAATTCATAATAGTTACTTATTGGAATTAAATATTATATAAATTATAAATTCGTTTTCTGATTAATGTCTACTACTGTTGTATCGAGCACATTATATTCTCTCTATAGAATACATTTAATATTAAATATATTATTATCATAGGAATATTATATATATATATTGTCATTGTATGTTCGTTAAAAAAAAAAGAATATTATCTTGTATTTCGTTCCTTAAATTTTCGTGCACTTTACATTAAATAACATAATTTAAATTGTTTCATATATTCATAATGAAGTACTCAAATATATGATATTTAAGTATCAATAGATATAATGTGTATATTGATTGATAATTTAATCTTCATTGCTTCCTTATCGATGAATATAAAATATTTATTACAATATTGAAATGTAATATAATAATAATACAATACTGAATAAAAGAATATATAATAAAATATAATATTTAATATTGAAAATTTTGAAATTTTTATTATTTAAGATTTTGGATTAATATAGATGTCTTATGATTATAAAAATTGTTAAAAATTAATTATCAAATATTATATTAAACTAAATAAAACAAATTTGAAGAAAAATGTTTGTACTTAAAATACTTGAATATATATATATACAAAGATGTATATTTTTTCCTTTAAAAATAATCAAATAATTTGATTAATATTTTATTATCAAAAATATTATTTTTTTTTCATTTAAATAATGCAATTGAGTTAAAATTTAAGTTACTTTAGTTTTTCTTAAAATTCATTTCTACTTTGAAATCTATAACTACAAAGAAAGAAAAAATTTATTATTCTTTACAGAAGGTTATTTATTTATATGTATTCAATTCCATGTTCATACACGACATTCAAATTCATTAGGAATCTATTTTTTAATGTACAATTTATATTAAAATTACTTCTTTTGTGTATACTTCTAAAATTTTTTAAAATTATTCTTTCAATTCAATATATTTTTAATAATTTATATTTTTCCAGTGTATTTTTTATTATATTTAAAACAAAATAAATAAATATTTAATATTATTAGAATGAAAATAAATAAATCTTCAAATAAATGTCCATGTAGAAGAAATCGTAAGAATTATTATTATAAATGAAAAGGTTTTTTACTTTTCACGTTTTGAAGCTATTGATCATGCATTAAAAATATTAAGTATATTTTAAAAACATTTTTTGATACCTCAACTTGTTATTGTATTTATTTACTTGTTATCACAAACGAAAACTACAGGTTGTTATAAATAGTTAATACGAGACATACATTAATAATTATGGCACACATACTGTACATATAATATTCAGTATAAGGAGGAAGGTTGGTTTGAACTTATTTAACATCTACTTACAAAATTACAGTTATTCTCATTTCTACATAGATAATGTTTTGTTTTAATAAAACAAAATTATTTAGTACAATGAGCCTAATATTATAAATTTTGTTGAGTTTAAGTTACATATTTTTGTTTCAAATGAAACAATTTTTTTACAATAATTTGTTCGTGATTTATGAAATATATTAAGATATGTATAAAGATATTATATTTTTATTTATAATTATAAATTTATAATATCAAATGTTATCAATTACATAAATATAATATTTATTTAATTATACAATTTTTATTAATTCTATGTACTATTGTTAAAATGTTTAGATTATTTATAAAATTACTAGAATGTTACTAGAATTTTGAGCATTAGATAAATAAAGATCTTTATAATAATGTATTTCATCAACGATTTCAATATTAATTAAGCATCAATTCCTGCTTAAATACTTTTTTTTCCAAACGATTTATCAACAGTCAGCAATTCAATATATCAGCAATTATCTTTGATAAAAACTACTCATAAATAATGAAGTGTGTGTTCTTTACATTTATGAAAGAGTAAAGCCTTGTATCTATTTAATTTGTTCAATAAATAAATTTTGTTCGCTTTGTATATTTTAAATAATTTTAATCATCATTATAGATCGTAAGTGTTTCTTTTAATATCTTTTGGTAATCAATAAATATATATTCTTTTCCACTCGTTTTGATAATAGTAATATATTCAGCTCCAATTAAAAACAATGTAAGACATAATTATTTCAAACCAATTGAATTTATAGACGATTTGAAGCACTGATAGACGTAACAATTGTTAGATTCTTAATGTGATTTTTTAACCAGCCTATATCTAATTAACTTATTACTATAAGTTTACTAATTACTTGTTTTTTAGGTAGGCTCTACATTTATGTTTCATTCGATAAAAAGCAATCTTTTGCCTTATTGGTTGCAGTAAGCACTTATTGGCGTTAATTCAGTATAATTACATTTAGTCCCATATCAAAATAAATAATGATTGTCGTTTTTAGTTACCAATGAATCCTGATATTTAATTCTCGCACATTTTTAATTCAAAAAGGCATTTCAGAGTTTTGCATCATGTGGTACAAATCTATTTTAAATCTATCCAATATATTGGTATATCACTAATAAATCGTACTTTTTATATTTCTATTGAAAAATAATGATAATGTATGCATTAAATTGATTCACGTTAATAGTTTATTTTAATTACCTGTTGATAAATCAATTTGTTACGTGACAATTTAAAATATATTTTTTTAACCTGACATTGTAAAAAAATTATAAATAATAATATATTTTATAGCAGATTCTTTTCTGAAAAATTATGTATTAATTTGTATTTTATTTATTTATCACATTTTTTCAGACTATTAATTTTCTTATACATTTTTGCAATAGTTCTTTATGAACTTTGACATTTTTTAAATTTCTCTCATTTATGTTTTTATTCTTTTAGATTTAATATAACAAATAAACATGTTCAGGAATATGATTCTATCACATTTTTCATAGTACCCAAGTCTTACATATTGAATTTTATTAGGAATATGTACACTCTTATTATTTCTTAATTCTAAACCTTTTGAATCGATCGTTACTTCATCGGTATGGCCTTTAGTTAATTATTATCGCCGTATGAAATAATATTTTTTAACATTATAATTTCTTATTTTTCTTTATAAAGATTGTTTCATTATCTGTTTCTTTCATTTGTAAAAATCTTTTCTTCATTAAAATAAATGTGTCGCCTTTAATTCTGTTCAAATGTGAAAATATTAATGTTTTCTATTTTTTCGAACATCTAACGATTAATTTATCTGTCACTTTGTAAAATTTATATTGCTGTTGTCTATAATATAAAATGTATATGAAACTTCAAAATTTACAAATTTCTTCCGTCGATTTATTTGTATTCTGTAACCTGAAATATGTCTTCATTATTATTTTATTAGATAATCCGTTTTGTAAATATATCGTAGTACGAAGTTAGTTATTTGAATATTTTCTTCGAGATTAATTGTGTACAGCAGGCATATTTACATATTTAACAGATTTTTATTTTAATAACTCCATTCTATTACTGCCAATGAGATACTGTACATTAAAATGCATTTTTTGTTGGAGTATTCTTAGCTGGATTACGATCTTTCTTTTCTATCTAAGATCAAATGATTGGAAACTTTATGAAATTCAGTTTTGTTTTACAAATTCTTTTATAAATCTAGTTACTTAATAGTAGATTAGAAATAGGTAGAGATACAAAAAATAATAAATATTAATTAGAATATCTTTTTTTTGCTTTAAAAAAATTATTTGCATCTAATTGTGTGCATCATTGTGAATAAAATCGTAGAATACCTTAGTATCACTTTTTATTTCTTTAGAAATTGCATACATATTTTCACCTAAACCTATTATTCGAGACTTATTTCTTCTGCAGCGTGATTAATTAATCATTCCTATACTATTGCTTGTATAGCGCCAATAAAATAATATCTTATAATTTTTAGTATAATTTCTGTCATTTCTTTGTCAATATATAGTTTTTCTCAATTTATAATTGAAAATCATCTGATGCTATTTACAATATTTAATACTATTTTTATTTCTATAATTTGTAGTTGAAAAGTCATTGAAAAGTTGTAGTTGAATTTGACCTTGAAAATAAATTTATTTTTAACTACCGGCATCTTATTGCTTTGCTGATAATAGGTTTTTTTCAATCAGAAAATATAGAGTATATTACTAATCTTTATCAAATTTTTCTGATGTTATTTATAAAATATATATTTTGAGATATAACATTTTCAACTTTAATATAATTTTTAATATTCGTAAAATATCCGTATTTCTGTTTATTTAAATTTGCTTTTTAACTATATTCTGAGAAAAGCTATTAACTAATAAATATGATATCGACGATTTAATTGAAACATGCATAAGAAATATTCTTTTCTTTTTTTCATTACTTTCATATATTAGTTGTACAATATCGCAGATGTATTCCAATAAATATTGTATTTATTTAAAATTTTATTTTTATTTAATATTCTCTTTTCTTTTATTTTATTTATTAATATCACCAGCCAAAAATTATATAATGATAAATGCGATTGCTATTTTAATTTAACAATAATTAAGATATATAAAATATTTCAATTTAATTGATTTTAAATATAAATTAAAAGGATATTATTAGATTTTTATTTTATGACGTATTTACCACAAAATATATTATAGTTTTTATATAAAATCAAATAAAATGTTATACTGGTTTACAAAATTAATTTCAAGATTTAAGTAGATGCTTTTAAATACATATTACTTAATCACAGATTTCATAAATACATAAGTTTTTACAAGGACATAATGCGTCTAACTGCAAATATTATAAAATAATGAATACATTTGTATGTACATTAAAGCATTTTAATAAATATAAATTAAGAAATTCATGTACATCTCGAATATCCGATTAGTCGAATTTTTCTATAATGCAATATAATAATAGTTATTCGTTAATGGTATATTGTAAATAAAACTGTACATTATAATTTTATCTTCACTTAAAATTGTTTGTCGTGTAATATGTTTGTGAAATATTTCTCATAATAAGGATATAACAATTATCAATTTCATTTTTATCATAAATCTCAAAATAAATCATATTTTCATATGTAATACTGATCATTGACAATATTCGAAAGAATATATTTATTATGATTGAAAAAATTAATGAAAAAATACTTTTTGAAATATTTGGTTTTATACTATTTAATCATTATTGTTATGTTAATATTTTGGATTTTTTATCAATATATTTAAATTATAATAATTTTTGATAGGTCATTTTACTCGTATAGAAAGATTCCAAGTTGCCATTTTGTTTTAAATTTCACATACTTTCTTAAGCATTCGTAATATTTTTTCATACAGTTTAAAAATGATTCATATTTAAATGGTTTATCCTTTTTTTAAAATATGTTTACTATATTACTTTAAATTTCTTTAATTATTTTAGTTTATCATTTACCTTATTAATTTTTTGTCTTAAAAAAAAAATACCGAAAACCTACACCCAAATATGTATTTATTTATTTCTAATTTTGTATAAATTAACATTATCTTCTTATATAAAAAGAAATTTACATTTACAGCTGTTATAAATAATTATGATTAAATAGAATAAAGTTTCAGAATTTCATATTATTTAATTTTTCATAAGAGTATAAAACTATCAATGCAATTAAAATATTTGAAAAAACAGAACATAAATTTAAAAAATCACATAATTTTATCATTCATATTGACACTTAAAATCATTATTTATGATTTCAACAATGGCATGATTATCCTTATATTCCATACTGATATTAACGAGTATAACTTTATTTTACTTGGTATAAATAGATTATTTAAATTATTATAACAAAATGAATCCTTTCAAATATTACATAAAACGAATATTACTTTAAAATAAAGGATAAACGATAATATATTAAGGGTATTAATAAATTTCGAATAGTGAATATAAAAACAGTGACAGCTAAGTACTTTTCAAAATAACAGTGCTCAATCTTCTAAAAATCGTAAGCTTTCAGAATATAAACTCTATCAAAGAATAATTTTATTTTAAAAATTTATATATTTAATCAATCAATATAAATAATATTTATACAATAAAAATAACTAAAAGTCTAAATAAAAAATTACTTAACTATTATTAAACAATTATTAAGAAGATTACTTTTAAGTTTTCATTTATAATAAAAAATAAAAAAAATTATTATAGATTATTTTTAGTTATAAATAATAAATAATTAACAATTTTAGTGTCACGTGTAAATTCCTTCACACTTACGATGTTTAAGGGATTAAACATACTATAGTACAAAATTTAAAAGTTATTTTCACAATCTTTTAATACCAGTATCATAGGTTCATATCCTGTTAAAATAAATCTGTATGGGATTCTATAAAAATAAATATAATTAATACTGAAATTTAATTTATAAAGGAGATTAAAATATACAATAAAAAAGATTTTAATTTTCTCAAAAATTTTCTAAATAAGATTATATACGAAATACAAACTAAAATTAATATTCCAACTATAAATTTTAATTTTTAGTCACTTTTCAATTAAAATGTTTAAGTATTTCATAATATTTCTCGATAATTTCCATTTTAATTTTTCATTTAAATTTGTTAATGGTTAATTAACAATTTTAATTATCTTTAAATACTTTTAAATACATTTTTTAAATTAGAATATGTTACTCAATTCATTTTGTTAATTTTTATAAAGAATTCAATATTCCTATTTAATTTCAAGTTTTCTCTTCCTATCTACCACACGGCACATTTCTTTTTCGGGTTCATTTTGGAACCCAAGGGGCAATGAAAGTCTTTGGCAAACTGATCCATATTAGACAGAGGACCAAGAACACGGAATTCACCGGGACTGTGCACTCCAGTTGTAATACGAAGTTTAAGAGCTTCCGGTCGATATTTGCTACACCACGTATTAGCTGCACTGATCCAAAACATTTGCTGACCAGTGTAATCGAGACCCGGTAATTTAGGTTCAACACCATTGCGTTGTACCCATTCGTTGTATGCGAGATAAGCCTCCTTTATACCACCGTTGTCTGCAATGTTTTCACCTTGAGTATTGATGCCGTTCAACTGTAACGTTAATAAGTCATTGTCATTTTTAAATAAAAACCTTATGATTATCATTACAAGTTCATTGAGCAAAAATTGTAATTTATATTAATTTAAAAAAAATCTCAATTAACTTAAAAATATTAAAATTACACATATTTTTTATTAATTATTAACAAATTATGACTTTTTTCATATAATTTTCATTACTATAAATGAAAGAAAATAATTTGTCAATCATATGAGATTTAGAGTAAATATATTTTTTTAATTCTATACATATATAAGTTACTTTATTATAAATTATTAATAATAGCATTAAAAATATATAATAAATTAATTTATAGCATTTTTTAAATTTAGTCATTAAAACTATAATATATTTTTAATTTAATTAAAATAAAATAATTGATTCATAGTTTAAAATTGTTTGATAATTATAACATTCTAAAATTTTGTATGTATAAAATAAAGAAATGAAAAAAAAAATATATGTAATTTATAAAATACAATGAACCTAAAATATCAAATATAAAAACTACTAGTCCTTTTATATTATTAATATTTATTTAGTATTTATTGTTTTACTTCTTTAATAAATAATTTAATAACCAATGTTTTATGATCTATTAATATATCTATCAATGTAGCTTACATTTTCACTTACATTAAGAGATACTTCGGAAGCAGTATAATTTCCGTACTGATGAATAATACATTCAGCTCGTTTTAAATATCGCTCTTTAGTTTCTTTAGCCCACCATTCTACCAAATTTCCTTCCTTATCAAATTGTCGACCCTGATCATCAAATCCATGCGTAATTTCATGTCCCATAACGAATCCAATAGCACCATAATTCATGTATCTAGGTCTGTCATTGCTAAAGAATGCACCTTGCAATATTCCAGCCGGAAATTCTAAGAACAATAAGTAGATATATTTAATTTTCAATTTAAATTATTTAAATTTATTTAAGTTTATAAATTATACGTTGAAAATATATATTCCGTATGTTACATAACTTAATCTTTCAAGTTAAACTTACAGGTACCGAAACTTACAAAATTAAAAAGTTACATTAAATTACATTTATATCAAAAACATTATAAATGATATAATTCTATTTTCTCTTCAAGTGAATTAAAATATTAATATTAAATTTATTTTCATGTCACACATGCACACACGCGCGCGCGCGAACACACACACACTCACACACATATGAAATAAAATATATTTAATACTATTATAAACATACAAGAAGTATTTCGTTAAGTTAATGAGATTTAATGAGATTCAAAAATAGTATTACGATACTATAGCTCTATTTACGTTTAAAATTAAAAGAATTTAATAACATTTAAAAGGGTTTATTTATTTATATTAATAACTTATAGCAGAAATTTTATTTTATTGATAAAGTTTTTTTCTATTTTTGTATTCACATTTAAAAATTATATGTTACGATACAAACAGAATATTTTGATTAATCTAAATTGTTTTATATAACATACAAAAAAATTCAATAATAAATCTAAATTTGATATGTCATAATAAGTAGTAAATGAAAATCAAATAAGCAAAAGCATTATTTACGTATGCTATTTTCAATTGATGAATAGAAGGCATTAACGATTGCAGGCCTTCCATGAGCGATCCAATCACTTTTGTTTACCGGTTTCCTCAATTTTTCGAAAGAATATTCGGTGCCGAAAAGAGTTAGATTAAGAATACTTTGCAGATAATTTCCCGGAGTTATTTCTAATTTTTTGTAGAATTTTTCGAGTTTCTTATCATCAAGTAATTCATCAGGATACGCTATATGTGTACTCATCGACACAGCTTTGTCCAGTGCAGATTTTCTTGTCGCTTCATCCATCCAATCCACCTTAAATACCAACAATTTTATTATATACATATATGGCTTTATTTTTCACTATGTAATTATAACATAATATCGTTAAGATTTTCGTTAAGATTTTGATTCGTCAATGATTTACATTAAAGCATTACATGAAAATTATAATTAAAAATTAATCCTTTTTTTTCTTCATAAATTAAAAATAAAAATAATTGACTTAATTCTAATGTTATTTCCTTATTAATGTTAATGTTTCTTTTTATTTTATGTTATTAATTCTGTACTTTATTACATTTACATATTATAAAATAGTTACATGTTTTTTTATCATTATACCGCAGCTATAATCAATTTATCAACATTTTATTATTTACTAAACTATTATATAAGACACATAATAAGATGAAATAAGTAAAATTAAATAATAGATATTTAATCTAAAATTTTCAATGTTTCTTTAAGTTCTATCATACGTTTAAAATGAAAATTATTTATTATTAAGTGAATCCATAGAGAATTAAATTATACATGTTCTTAATATCGCATTATCATCTAGCCTAGTTTGTATTTGGAATAAAACTAATAATAGATGGTTAAACCTTTTGTTATTTAATATGTTTTTATATATTTTTAGTTTATATATATATATATATATATTAGTTTATATATATTTTACTAAATTAGAAACTTTTTTGTACAAATCCTTTACTAGTAAAAATAACTTATAAATATATAAATATATAAGTATATAAATATATAAATATAAATATACTCACACAACAGTATGATAACATATTTCAATTACTCAGAATTCTATTTGTAATATAACGTTTGAAATGAACCATTGCTTAAAGTGTTTATTATAAATTGGTCTATTTTATTTAAAAAAAGTTTATACTAACCATTTTCAAAATTTTCATAAACTGTTGTCTGATATCAGAAACCATTTCAACCGCATTTTTCTTGGCATCATCCTTAAAGTATTTTCTAACATAAAGCGCGCCTATACTGATTGAAAAACTACCTGATACTATTTCAACGCATTCTTTCCATCTTGGCTCACGTTCAGTCTTACCTGTAATTTCAGACGTTTTTCTTAATATTTAAAAAGTAAAACCTTATGTTTAAAAACTTATCAATGTATCGATTGATTAATGTATAATATTATATAAATAATATTAAAAAGCTATATATTAAATTTATATATTTATATTTGTAAATAAAATGAAACAAATCATATGCTTATTATAAAAAATGTATTAATAAAAATAACTATTTAATTATAAATATTATTAACCATATATATTCTTTAATTTTATATGCGAAGTCGAAAGATTATTATATTTTTTACGTTATGTATTAGATATTTGTTAATTGGCAAGAAATGAAATATTGTTTATAAGAATGTAATATATTTCACATAAAGTGAATTTATTACTTTCTCTAAAAATATAAATAAAAACAAAATTAATATTATTTTAAATTAAATTGGATAACTTATACGATATATAAATCGTGCATTGGAAGTGACTATTGCAAGTAACTTTTCGTATCAACTGTTATTGTTTTTTTATAAGCTTTCATGATGTTATAAATTTGTTTTTAATAATACGCTCGATCTAAAAATCTATGTCAAAATTAATATGTATGATATTAAATAATTAAATGAAATCTGATTAATTTTTTTTCAATAGTAATATTTTGTTATTTAAAGTTCCTATTGCTTAAACTAGTTAGTATAGAAATTATCAAATCATTTTAAAACTTTAACAGATAAAATTGTAAATTTCCTTTTTTATGTAGATTATAAATATTTGTAATTATTAAATAATGTTTGGATTTAATAGTGATATAAACAAAAATAATAAAATAGTACCTTATATTAAAATTAAATTAAAATACTCTAAATTATATCTCTAACTGAAGAAGAATAATTACTATTATTTGTTTAATATACAACTCTCAAAAAATAAACATATAAACTATTAAAACAGATCGATAAGTAAAAAATTAAAATTTTACTTACCGTTAACAACAGTTGAGTAAGCAAGCTGTACTTTACGTATATCATCGGTCAGGTAACTAACGGAACTCGCAGCAGCTCTAAACATGATATAGTTAGCTTGCACACGTTTTGATGTTTGCTGAAGGAGTCGTTCAAGGTCGCTAATAAAACTTGGTACGTTAACAATAACTTGTTCATCTTCAGTGATGCTAATGCCAGGTAATAGTAATGTATTAAAATATTCAAGCCACGGTATTGTGGGAAAATTCTTGTCGAGCTCTCGCACTGTCATCAGATTGTACAAGGCAGTAGCATTTCGACGTTTTTCACTTGGCAAAGAAATCTGCAATGAATTAATGAATTACAATTCGTAGGTTTCTTTAAAAACCGCAATTTACATAATGTTATAATAGTTATTTATTGTTTTCAAATAATAATGAAAGTATTAAAACTCTTATTGCTGATTTAATAAAATTAGAAAAGTATTTTGATAGTAACAACTAGCACAAGTTTTTGTATAAAAATTTTAATAAAAAAATTACTCACATTAGCAAGTTTTATTTCAAATTCTAAAGAATCTTTGAGTTCTTTCATAGCATATTGTCTGTCGGCTCCTAGAATTTCGGCGATATCAACCATGTAAATATAATAAGCTTTTACAATTTTGTCATTAAATCCTTTTGACAGATATTCACGCGACAGGCCCAATGATGCTTGATCTAACTAAACATAAAATTTAGTACTCCATAGTTTTAAAAACCAAAGAAATTTATTAATTTCAGGTTATTTTATTAATAAAGACATAAATTTATTTATTTATGTTTATTTGTAATTAATGAAAACATACTAATAATATAAAGTTGCAATGTGCACAAAATCAAGAATTACTTTTGTACATAACTAAATGTATTTTCAATAATTTTATTTGAAAAATATCAAATAATACTTTTCAGAACAATGACTACTAAATTGTAAGTAAATTATATCCGCACAAAAATAAAATATAAAATTACATGAGAATTATAAAACCAAAATGATCTTCATATAAATTAAAAAATTAATTTTATTATTTTACAAATACTTACATCTATAACGCGCTTGGTACTGTTTTTCAAATCAATGCCAATACTGAAATCAAGGAAATAATCAACTGAATAACCCATTCTACGGAACTTATAAACAGATTCTTTCCAGTTAAAGTTACTATCAATCCAATTATCACCCATTAAAACAGGCCAACCACCAAGTTCCTTCAGTATTTTATGAAGTGGATCTAATCCTTGTTCTTCGATTTTTGCTATATACAAAATGTTTATTTTAATAAAGATGTTTATCGCTTATAAAAATTATTCGTAGGTGTAACATTTCTTATAATTATTCTTCAAATTAATACAGTATTTTGAAAAAAGGAAACCAGATATTTTAATTAATTTTAATTTTAAATAAAAATATTTTAATAAAGCATTATTTTAAATAATTTGCTACAAATTCATAATATTCTAAATGTTTAAAAATCCAATATTAAATTATTTACATATGATTAAAGAGTTATTTTATGTATACATTAGATTGCAATTTAAATAAAGTTTATAATATTTGAGTTCAATTTCATTAATAAAAAAAACAATAAAAAAAATATATATATGTATATATATTTATATAAAGGATAAAAAAAATTGTATTTAATTTAAAGAAATAAATAATACTCGTAAAAAATGAATCATTGAATTATTTATTGAATTTTTTGAATTTATTGAACTTTAACACATTTTATAATTTTTAGTAATGAAATTATATTTATTTTAATTTAATATATGTTTTTAGTTTTATATTAAATAAATTAACTCACATTTATTCATACAAGACTTATAAAGCGTTTTGACGAGTCTGAAAGGTCTTGGATCATTTATATTACTTTCTTCCTCGATGCTACTTCTCAGCTGTTTCTGCAATTTGTCACTGATGATACTAAAGGTGTTCACACTGGTTTTATCATCAGGAATAACTGTGTTTTTTAGGAAATTACCGCAAGCGAATCGATAAAAATCGTCACAAGGCTCTACACTTGTATCCATATTCTCCAAAATTAACGATGCTTCATATTAAACACAAATAATTACTTAGTTTAATAATAATAATAATAATATAGAATTATTCTTTTTATGTAAGAATTTAATAATTTAATTATTATTTAAGAAGTTGTTACTCTATTATACTGCTATAAAAATTGTCTAATTTTGATAATTATTTTTACAATTAAATTATCAATTCATAAATATTAAAGATATAAGTTTTTTAAAAATTCCAAAAAAACCTGTTTCAGTAATTTGATTGTTTAATATGTAAAAATATAAAAACTGAAAGCCCCTTAACCGAAATTCACATACCCGTATGAATGCATCCTGGTGTAAGGCAGATATCTTCATTAATTAATTTCTCCACGATTTGAGGCATTTTTCTGGAGAATGGACCGCTAACAAGAGCTTCTGCTGTAAATATTAGGTATTTACAAATGTATGTAAATCAAGGACAAGTTATGAATACGCATTAAATACGAATAAACACTTATATATTAATTATCTATATTCTATAAGTAATATATTACAATAAATGATAATATATATAATAACATATATAATAATATATAAAAATTATCGTACTTGCAAACAATAAAAATTAAAAAAACAATTTCTAAAAAAGAATTGCCTTTTTTATTATAAAATTTCTATAATTTCTATTTTATAGTACAACATATATAAAACTTTAAATAAATATAATAAACATTTTTTACTTAACTTTTTATTATAATAAAGTAAAGAAAATAAACTATTTTGATAATAATTTTAGATATCCATATATATTCAGATTGTAACAGAACGAGTTTAAAAAACTATTATAAGTCGTCAATGGTATAAATTATTTTACGTGATAAATTTTTTATAGTTAAAATATCAACGAATTTAGAAATGAGATGGAATAGATGTTCAACATTCATATAAAAATGAATATCGGTCAATTGAAGTATCATAGATAATAATAATTCTAAAGTATATTGTTTGTTTGTGTTTAATGGCGAAAAATAGAAATAAAAACAAAAATTCCAAATTATATTAAATGAATGGATTAAAAATAATATTATTAAAACAATTAAAGCAAAAAAATAAGAAACGTTAAAGATACAAAATACTTCTGAAATACTGAAGAGATAGATATATTAAAATTAAAAATTTTTATACATATAAAATAAAGATTTATAATTTAAAAAAAATTAAAAACTTTATTTCTGATATATAATCTATTAACTATATCAAAATAAATACAATTCAGATTCTTTTCCAATGGTAGACGTAGATAAGATATGCAATGATATAATTATATATGATACGTTAATTATAAATATTAAAGTATTCAAATAAATAATGATTTTTTTGTCTAAAAGTTTTTTTGTCTAATCTGAAATGGTAATAAACTCAAGCAATTATATGTAAATATTAAAAATTATTATGTGACAACTACGATAAAAAAAAGTAGAACATTTATTGATGATATAATCTGAGAAAGTTGTAAAATTAAAAGAAAAAATTTTTTTTAACATTTTTAATTAAAAAATGTTATATTATAGACTAAATATTAAAAAAGGTATGTCATCACTGAAATTTTACCACGTTAATCTGATTATTAGATTATGAAATTTAATCGTATTGAATGTTAATTAATCAACTTTTATTTTAGAACAAAATTATTAAAACTTATTTAATATAATTAATAACAAATAATAATATTTTATTAATTTATGTTACGCAAAAAAAATAATGACATTGAAATTTTGCTTCTTATAATGGTGAATTTTACAGATTTATAGGTTTTTATATTTTTGGAAATTAATTATTACAAATTTTACGTATCTATTTTAATTTATTCTTATAATTTTTTGAATATGTATATTCTTTTAACTCGGAGTTTATTTATGGCTATTTATATTTAATGTATTTTCGAATTAGCATATATAAAAGTTTGAAATAAATCTAGAAATATTAAATATAAAATAGTAACTGATAATATATACAATTAATCAGTTATTTTATCACGTTTTCGAATATTTTTATCAAATCAGATTAAAAAAAAAAATTTGGATAATTTTAAATATTGGATTTGGTTTTAATTAATATTAAATTATTATTTTATCTGCAGAAACTCATTTTTAAATGTTTACTGTATTTAAACTACACACACACACACACACGCACACGCACACGCACACGCACACGCACACACACACGCACGCACACACGCACGCGCACACACACACACACACACACACACACACACACACACACATATATATATATATAATATTGATTCATAAATACTTGAAGATGAGAAATGAAAGGAAATTGCTGTTACAGATTTCAAAAGTATAATTTAGAAACTCTAATGAAATAAATGCTAATTCCTTTTAAAAGATATAAAATTGTTTCAAAAGTCGTGAATCAGGATTCACAAAAAGTAAAACTAAACAGAAGAAAACCTTATATTATGAGCATAAAATAAAAACGTAAGAATTTCTAATAGAAGATTTCTATACAATAACTTAGAAGTCTTTTTACGATATTGTTATAATAGAATAGAAAGTTTGTCTAAATATATCTACAGTAAAAACAGTTGTATATGTTTGTAGACATTTTAATATTTTATTAAAAAATAATTTTAATTTTCATAATTGAAATAAAAAATATTATATACAAAATGTATATATATAAACTGTTTTTCATATTGCTCAAACTTGCAAACGATAACAAAAATATATTATAATGAAACTAGAAATAAAATTACATAAAATAAAACTTTAACCGAAAAAATTTCATTTACACAATAATTTATAATTTTTAATGTAAAAATGAAAAATAAAAAAAAATTATGTACGTCAAACAATAATTTACAGTAAATAATAATAATTTTGATAACTAAGCAAGCAATAAATAATAAGTAACTCAAATATTATATGTAACATATGTTTAGAAGATACATTATAATAATTTAATAATTCTATGATGTTTCAAGATATTAAATTCGTTTTATTTCACAAAACGAAATAGAAATTTAATTACAATTAAAAATGGTATAAATAATTATTACTTTTGTTTAAACAGATTATTTATATATATCTAATAAAAAGCCTTATTTGGTTATAAAATTTATTATTTAGAAATAAGGAAATTTTTTTTATAAAATTATTCTTATACATACAATTTATTGAACAAATATATTTATAATTTTAATGATCTAGTTAACAAAATTATATAATAAAAATTAAGATGTTTAAAATTGCCACAAAGTTTGTACCTATTTTCAAATATTAAGTTTCTCAATAATATTATTAACAAACCTATAAAACAAAAATAATATTAAAACTTACCATGCGTAAGGGGTGATTCGCAAAGAATGATATTTGACGCAATAATCCCAAGACCTATCGCGAGTGACGTTGCTAACAAAACAGCGCATATTGCCACAATTATTAAACCTCGTTCAATAGCAGAACGTCTTTTCCACCATGTTGGATTTCTAAAAAAGAGTAGAAGACAAGAGTAGTAAACAAAATACCACTGACATAGTATGTATTCTTTTTTCTTTTTTATTTTGATTTTACAATAACAATCGTAAATAAGTAGATAAGCAAAACTGCGGATTCAAATATAATAATTGTTGTCAATGTTAATATATTTTGTAGAAAAAAGTTAAAAAATTTCAATTGATGATATTATTCTTAGATTAATTTTTTAACGTAAATTTTTGTATTTAAATTTTTATTAATTAAATAAAAATTGAATTGTTTTTGTCATCTTTTTCATAATTTTAAAATACAATATATAATTTCATTATTCTAATAATTCTATATTAATTTCTTCAATTTAAAATAAAATATAAATATATCAAGTTTTATACGTTACTTGCAATTTCAATTTTTCAAAGTTTTAAAATTTCATGAATAAAATGGTTTAAATAATATTGAACAATAATAAAACATTTTGAACAGTTTACTAAAATTAAACACAAATTCCATTATTTTATTAAAACTATCTCAATATTATCAATGCGTTAATTGACTGTAATTACTATCATTATAATTAATATGTAAAAAACTTTTAATAATTAAAAAATATATAAAAATTTAATTTATTTAATATATAAAGTTATTATTAAGTTTAATATTAATACACATTTGATTGTAAAAAATTTAATGGATTCCGTTTATATGATTAACCGCATTAAAAAAATTAATCTGTAAAATATATTAAAATGCTGTATTAAGAAAATTTGCACATTTGAATTACGCATAAAGAACATTATAATCAGTTATCGTATTGTATTTATTATTTTATTAATTATATTAATAATTGGAATAACGTATAATAAAAAATCATTTTATTGATATTTTGTCTAAAAATATTGAAATGTTATAAATTTTGCATAAAATATATATTCTAAACGATTTAAATTTGTATTCTTTCATAAAAAATACTTTGATACTATTTATGATTACACAAAACAACTAAAAATGTTTAGTTAATATTATACAATATTGTATTAATATTCAGATAATAAACAAATGAATTTTAATTATTAGTAATATAAATGATTATTTTCATTCTTATAATTTTATTATATATTAAATAAAATATAATCGACTAAAGTTATTTTGATTTAATTTTATTTATTTATTTAATTTGAGAGATATGATATTTCAAAATATCAGTAAAATCATAGATGATATATGTCAATATTTTCCGAGTGACTTGTGATAAAATAAATAATAAGTGGAAAGAGATCGAACTCTACTCATACACTTCTTACAATAATTACACTACAGCATTTTCGTTTTGTTTAACAGAAATTTACTAGAAATCTGTTTTTTTTTATTTATTTATAACATTGAAAAAGAATCCTCTTACGAAAGAGCAACATTGTTACTTGCACAAAAAGAAAATCAATTGCCTGTCTAGAATTAAACCTATAACATGATGTCAAGAATACTTTTTTAGCGTTTTGGTTGCAACAGTAGAAGTTAAAACCTACCTTATGTACAATCTAGTTTGGACTGAGCTATCATCGGTATTACGACGCCGTTATTTATAGTATCTAGTATCGCAAGCCAATGCACGACCTTCTAACGAATCTTTGTTACATTCTGTAAAGGAGTAAATCCTTATTGCTACATTTACAAACCAGTTTGAAGTTTTGTCTGTATTTAATACTCGTCCCCATTGTGTGTAATTTTATAAAGTTATTCTCTCTTTTTAAACAAACCTTCATAATTCTTATTAATTGTACAATAGGAATACAATTTTTAGAAATTTATAAAAGAATCAAACAAAATTATATACGTACAATGTTATTTTCATTTTTCTTTAAAATGGTTTAAATTTAATAAATTTAATATTTATTATTATTCATAAATACAAAATACTGAAAATATCTATTATTTATAATATATTATATTATACGTTTTACCTTAAGAACTTGATAAATATTTTTCAAGACATTGAGAATATTACAAAAAACATTAATATCTGATAAAAATATTTTCAACTATAACATTTTAGTTTTCAATACCATATAAGACATGCACAGTTATATTTATCAATAACTATGTAAATCCTATATCAGAAAAACTAAGCAGCATTTTTTAATTATTGCATAATTTAACAATTTAATGATACATAAAAAATACACCGTATTTGTGGGGAAATCAACAATCTGTACGATAAAAATTTTATGATTGTATCATACTTCAACTGAAATGCTTGACTTAATTCGAACTTTATGAACTATATCCCACCAAAATATATTATCAATATATATAGTACGAATTGAATATTAACAATTATTGCTTATGCGGTTATCTAATTTTTCGACAGTTCAGTAATTCATTTTTTTAAGGTTATTTTTTTAAATTATAGAATTTTAATTCATCAAAATGAATTTAGAATAATTTAGAAGTTTATTGAAAAGGCATCATTGTAAATATTATGTTAAAAAGATTGTTACTTTAACAATCATTCTTATTAAACAGCATAAAAAGTATTTTTTAAATATTTTTACTATGAAAATAAATAAGTATGATTTAATTATAACTAGTTTATATTAAGCATGTTATATATTTATTATATTTTCGATGCGATATAAGAACATTTTGTAGTAAGTAATTCTAATAAAATATTGTTCTGATTATTAATTCCTTTAAAATGGTTATAGTCTATAATAAACTAGTCATATTTTCATAATAAATATTAGTTATTTTCATTTTAAACTATTAATAGTTAAATATCAATTAATTATAAAATTGGTCCATAATTAAATTACTGTTTGGAAATATATTTATCGATGATCTTGTAGCGAAATCATTTATCAATTAATAATAATTATTATATAATATATAATCGTAGATTATAAAAAAATCTAAAGATTTGATAAATCATTATTTAAACAGTTATTATATAACTTTTCCATAATCGAAAATGACAAAATTATACATTATATAGTTACAATAATGTAATAAAATTTATCATAAGGATATTTACCTGACTGTGAATAGAGATAATTCGTTAGATACATTAATATCTTATATTTATACTATACTTAACTAGTGTACAAATATATTTATATAAATATTACATTTGTTGTGCAATATATGTGATATTAAGATTTTGCACGTGATAAAACTTTATTGAAATGGTATAATGTACTATTTATTGTTGAACACATATAACTGGGTCGCTGCCATAAAATAAAATATAAATATGCTTTGGCTTTTGTTGATTAATCAAGCTTGCATGAAATTATATTATTCTACGGCTCTGTTCATTCAAAAACAGTCAGATGCAATTCAAAATTACATATTCGATATTCTAACATTTGAGAAATTGATATATATATATATAATTTGAGATATATATATATATATATATATATATATATATATATAATGTATTTATATATATAATATATATATATATATTGTTTAATCAATATTAGTTTTATGCTCTAATAATTATGTTAAGTATATGAAGGAATAAAACAACGAATCTAATGTTAATTTTTAATATAATTAAAATTTCAATATGTTATTGTATATTAATAATTATTTTATATACACGTATCGGCTGTTTGGTATGTTTTTATTTATCATATTTTATTCCGTTTTTATCATTACTTCATTATTTTATTTTTAACATATCTGTATAATTAAAAATAATTAAAGGCTGAACACTTCTTTGCGTAATTCACGTACTCTAAAATAGATTATTAGAATTTCAAAAATTATTATATTTATAAAAAGTAGTGGATTACTTTTACTTCTATATTGCAAATATCTTCAAATTTTTAATTATTTTATTGATTGAGTAGTAATATATTCATATATACATTCTTTTCACATCTATATTTATATGTTTATATGAATATTTACCAAGTAACCAAATACAAAATATACTCAATCATATATGATTTTTTTATCTAATATTGCCTTTATATACTTTATATTGACAACGCAATTTGTAAATAAAGATTAGTTATGTATTACATTGTGAACTAGCAAACATTTCATGCATTTACATATACTATATTTTATTAATTTAATTATTCATGAATAATAGCAAATAAATATATATAATTTAATCAAATGCTGATAAAAAATTTTTCTATGAAAAATCCGCTATATTTTTTAATTATTTTCTGTTTGAATATCGACGTTTATTAAACAATTCAAAAATATTGTAGTGATTTATTTATTCTTTTTAATTGTTTTTATTCTAATCTAACAGAATAGTACTTTTTAAAATGATTTCAAAGTATAAACCAATTACACAATGTTATCATAAATACTTTTTCAATTTATGTTTATAAATTACACAAGAAATATTTTTTAGTACAGGCAAAAGTAATTATTCGAGTCATAGAGATAAGTCTTATCTAATCTGATCTGATTATATTTTCTATAGTTTTTGGATAAATCGAAGATACACATGTATTTAGTAAAATTACAATATTAGTTTGTAAAATTAGTTATTTTTAAACAATTATCTTCTTATATACAAGTATATAAGCAAATAACTTTAATAATATTATTTCACCTTTACCAAATTTTATGAATGCCGGACTTTTATAATTTTTATAAGTACCGACTTATATAACTTATCAATATAAATTATATAGCAGATTACGGTGCATATATAAAATATCAAATACGAGATTTCGAAACTTGAACTTTAATCATCTTACAACACAAATATTAAAATAGTATTATAAATAAAAAACAACATCGATTGAAAATAAATAAACACTACAAACTAAGTAATCAATGTTTATTGATATATTTATTAAAATTAATTTCTATATATTTTCTTTTATTCCTCCATTCATGTCTCATTCATTCTTTGATATTTAACATTAAAAATTATTTAATTTGATATATTATATGATTTATTTTCACCATTATTATTTGTAAAATATAAATTTTTAATTGATCGATTCTTCAAAATGTATTTACAATTATTTAATTTTCCTAACGTTTAATGCACAATATTAAAATTCTAAGTAATATTTATTTTTATTAAAAAGTTAAAATAAAATCAGTGTTAGTATTAAACTTAATTTTTATAAATATTTAAAATTATAAATATAAATATAAACATAATATTATAAATATTTAATTTTAATGTTAGATATTTTTCATCTAAACAGAACACATTATTTGAGAGTAAGAGGAAAACGAGAATTATAAAGAAAAAATTCAGTCAATCAGTGTAATAACTTTATATTTATTAGAATTAATTTAAATGAAAATGCTTACTATTTCTTTATTAAGGAATTTACAAAAGTATATATATATTTCAATTTCATCAGCGTAAAAGTTCTAAAAATATTTGTTAAAATGAATAAACAGATATATTTTATTTATTAATCTTAATAACGTACACTGAAATTCAAATTATATATATATATTTGTAATTTTTATTTAAATAGAATTTCAATATGTAAACGTATTTACTAAAATGAATATAATTTTAATAAAATGTTAAATTAATCCAATAAAATCTTGATAAAACTATATATATAGTTATATGCACACCATTGATTAAAAACTTATTGTTAAAATTTAATAATACACATACTTTGTAAATTCATTATTGGGTATCACCGATAGTATTTACACTTGTCGGTAAGATATTAAATACGAACGCAAAAATTAA
The DNA here is from genome assembly GCF_000503995.2 of Ceratosolen solmsi marchali. Lineage (NCBI taxonomy): Eukaryota > Metazoa > Arthropoda > Insecta > Hymenoptera > Agaonidae > Ceratosolen > Ceratosolen solmsi. The sequence goes on from NW_011948417.1 coordinate 10,851,204, forward strand.
TTAAACAGTTATCAGAATACAAATGTAAAATCAGTCGTAAAATAACATGTTAAAAATTTAAGTTATAATAAAACATTATTTAACTTGTTTGTTAAGGTAATAATTGGAACTTGAATGAAATAATTTTCATTTAAAATAAAAATAATGTTTTATTTTAGTTTTGTGCGTGTATGTGCGCCTGTATGTGTGTGTATGTAGGAAATAAGTAAGTACATAAGTAATGATAGGCACATATATAATTATATATAATTATTTAAGAAATTTAAAAAAGCAACAATAATAAGATTGTAATATAAAATTTGATATAAAAAAAATTAAAGTGTAGCTATTAAAATAAAAAAAAAATATCTAGATTTTATTTTATATCCAAGGAAAATTCTCATTAAAATACGTCTACAGATATAGCAATATTCATTTATAAAACTATTTTACTAAAACTTTTTTATTAATTAATACCATAAATACCATATTTATTTAATGTTTTATTAAATATTTTACTTTAATTATAACATAAGGATAGACTGAAGGAAAATTAAACGAAAGCAAAAGATTTTTCAACAAAATACACATTGTACGATGAATTGTACATAAATATATTCTCCTTTATTAATGTAATTTAAAAAATAATATTCAACAGATTAATTAAATTAATATTTTTATATCTTTTATAATATAGTTCTTCATAAAAAATATAATATGTTAAAATATTTCTAATGTAATTATTAACAAATGATTCATTCATCAATTGAACATTGTTGAAATATGATAATACGAACATACTACTCTAAATGCTGACAAATCTAAATGAATTTTTAATCAATTTAAATCATAGCTCATGCGAATTTTAAAATTAAGTAAAGTTTTAAGTTTGTCATTTTACTGAAATTTTTTTTAATAACTTTCAGCCAAATTATTATTAATGATAATATTTAATAATTTTTTTATGAATATAATTAATATGTTAATACAAAATTTTTAAAAATAAATATAAAACATTCAATTAATTTATTATTCAAACAACTAAATATATACAGAAAATCTCAAAAAATAAAAATTTATTATAACATTTATTTTATGTAAAACAGTCGAACGTTTGCTAATAAATACATATACATAAAAAAATATAGTATTGTAATAAAACAAGTAAGAATATTTGTAAATCAAATTGAATGTAAACATTTTTCATCAATATATACAAAAAGAAATATAGTATCCTGAATTGAAAAAAATTAAAATTTAAACGTTTGGCAAAATAATTTATTACAATATAGGAAGAAAACTATTGAATTAATTAAATAATAAAACCATATCATGTATAAATAAATATATATATATATATATATATATATATATATATATTATACATAATAGAAAATCTAAATAATCCTTATTATTATAATAGTTATTAGAAAAAATTAATTTAACAAAACAAATAAATTATTAGATGTATTATAAAGATAAAGACCAATTTTTATGTTGTGAATTTTAAAAATGAAGAAATTAAAAGAATTAATATAAATTGAGTTATGTATGAAAATTTAAAAATGTAATCAATGTTAAATTTGTTGATTCCTAGAAATTTATATATTACTTTTTCTATTTATAACTTATAATTACTATCTTACATTAAATTTCTATGCACAAATTAATTTATTTATATTATCACTCTAAATACAGCAGTTGCTTAATGTATATAATTTCATCATCATTGATTTTCTTTCTTTTATTTGAACTTTATTTCGTACTATCAAATAAAATAATTAAAAAATTTCATTTCACAAAAGAATAATTTCAATAATATTATGCTTTTATTATATAAGTAGTCAACTATACTTATGTATTAATAATATGCTATAATTTTATTAGAAAATTAATAATCATTTTTATATTTGGTGTTAATTTTACAATTATTAAAATAATAAAGAATCATATTTATCACTTATATTTATCTTAAATAAGCTCTTTTATTATTTTTTTGAATAGTGATGTATTAGACTAATTGAAAATAATAAATTATTTTAAATAAATATTTATTTAATTATTTAAAATGTATGTATCGAAATAAATTGTATATAATAAAATTAATTTCCGATATATATTAAAAATACAATAAATTTAATGAAAAATACTCTTTGACATATATATTAAAGCATTTTGCAATATAGTGTAATTTTTAATACCGGATTAACAGCGCCAAATTAAGAAGAAAGAGCTAAGGATAATATGCCAAAGAAGTATATTTCGGAAAAACGAAACGTGAAAAAAAAGTGATTTAAAAAATGGTATGGAATTCGAAAAAAGAACCAAAAAAATGAAGTACAGAGAAGAACACAGTTATCAGAAAAATGAACAAAAGCGAACAGATATTAATTATAAATGAGAAAATATGGCAATTCTATAAATGGATTTATTGAACTAAATTTAATTTCACGTATCAAAACAAATGAGATCTTCTGAGAGTTAAAAATAATCTGTAGTAAAATCAACAGGTACCATTGTTGCCATAGTTGATTGAGCTATATGAATAGCTGAAATTCTGGAAAATAACCGTTAAAACTACTGATGATCTGTGATCTTAGCGTTTATATTTATGTTCTTAATACGTTTCTTAGAAGGTGATGATATATTTCTTGTTTACGATACTCGAATTTTGATTTAATATTTAAAAATTCAATATGAAATAGTTAGTCGCACCTTTTTTCTTATAAGAAATTTATTAAAAAATGTTTTACTTAATATAGGGCAATTTCTTATCCTATCCTCGCCAATCCTCGTTGAGAATTGGTAGAAATAATATTATATACTGAAACCCTATATATGAAATATTTTTTATAAACAGATTCTTTTAACAAAAGTCAACAAAGATATGTTCTAAGTGATATATCTAGATAACAAAGTAATTACGAAAGCTAGATATTGAGGTGGATCAATCATGACTTGTATATAAAATATAACAGGTAATACAGTGAATTAGTTTACATTTCGAAAACTATGACTACAAATTAGTTTCGACTAGGATCACGTTTAACATTAAAAAACGATATAAAATTTAATTTCATTTAATATATAATGTAAAGGGAATTTATACACTGTATAATTAAAATCATAAAAAATGTGAAACACATATCAGTTTCAATATTTATGATTTAGTTTTCAAAAATATATAAATTATTTTTTTTATGCATTCGAATTTTTTCAAATGAGATTGTTACATTTGAAGATGAAAGTTTCTATTGAATAAGCTGTTATCGTAATATATATTAATAAAAGGTTAATCTCAAATGCAACATATTCCACTGTTTAATTATAAGGAATAAGTGATTAATTCTTTGAATCCTCTCTATCAAATAATTTACGAAATTAAAATATAAGATTCGCAATCGCTAGATTTTAAGACTTTATTTATTTAACAAGAATAATTCATTCTTCTTTTAGAATAAAATTAGAATCTTTATTTTTGTTAATTTTTATAAACCACAGTAAAAATAGAAACTTTGATTAATTTTTTATTTATATGACTAATTATATTATTAAATTAGATACAATAATTTTAATATTACTGTCTTTAAATATTCTATTAAATTTTAAAAATATATTGTGCTATAATACAAATAATGTTTATATATACATATATGTAATTTAAAAGTTTAAATAATTATTAATTTTAATTTATTAATTTCAACCAATTTTACATAGTTTCAAATAAATAATTTTAAAGAATTTGAAACAAATTATTTTAAAAAATGTAAAATAAATAAAATCATTTTATTAAATATATTTTGTATACGTTAGAACAATTGAAATTTTAAAGTATTATTAATTTAATATTTTTGATTTATTTTTTAATTCATGCGCATATCTGCTAATCTGATATTCATAAGTATTTCTCTCTATCTCTGTGAAACATTCTTTATATTTTAGACATTATTCTCTTCGTGACCGAGTACTGATTTGTTGATTTCACGTCCGGTTTAACAAAATGATAATTGGCTATCACTCAGTTGCATTATAGCGGAAATCGGTGATCGATTCGTAATATGGCGAATAACCTAATTTAATGACATTGATTCGAAATTATTGTATTTACGGAGTTCTATTAATGATAATCAGTATTTTATCAGTATTTAGTAATCAGTATTTAAATATTCTGCTTTTATACTGTTTACTCATAAACTTTGATAGCTTGGTTTTTTCTTGACATATTTTTTATATTTGTCAGTTAAATTTTTGAACATTTTCACATATTAATAAATCATTTAATGAAGCATAAAACATGTAACTTTATATATTTTTTAATTTACAAATTAAAAGTTACATATTCTTTAATTATATATTTACATACATAAATGCTCAGCCACATTAAAGTGTTTTATGTAATAACTGAACGTGAATGCCTCATTAAAAAAAACTCTATTTAACTAAAATTTTTTAAATTTATAAGTCAAATAAATTGTGTATTAATATAAATCTTTCTACATTTATAAACGATATGTTTATATAAAATAATCGTCTTCATAAAAAATTTCTTTTAATTACGTAGAAATTAACATCGCATAAAAGAACAAGTATAAATGTACAGATACGTTAATTGATACTGTATAATTATATTTTTTATTTTCTTATACAAAAGATATACTCTAATATAGATTTATTACTTAAATTATGATAGCCTTATGAAAGAAATGAATCAAACTTTTATTTAGTCACATTACTCGGATAACTTTCGAAATAACAGTACAGCTATAAAAAAATGAAACAATGTCATATATATCTTTGGATATTAATTAAATTTAAAAAAGTGATATACATAGAAGACAGAAGAAATATTTGTACAATGAAAAATTAATAATTTAACAAAGAGTATATATGGTATTTCTTTTTTATATCACAAATATGTTTATTAGTTTAAAATCAAGCAGGTTTTTATAACGTTTTGAGGTATGTGTAATCACAACGTGTAAACATTTTCAAAGAATGATATCCTTTTCTCTTGCGCAAGGTTATTACGTCTTTCTAGAAAGTATTATATAGTAGAAGCTGAAAAATACCCAAAGTAATATAAATACTATATAATTATAGAACATAGTAAATTATAAAATTTTTATTCTATATTCTAATGAAAATAATTGTCGATTATTAAAATTATTAATAATGATTTTTATAATATTAAATTTAATTTTAAAATCTTATAAAAGTTTTAAAAAATTACCTAAATTAATAAATCCCTATGATCCTTTTAAGTTTTTAATAAGACCAATAAAATAAACTACTAAAGATAATCAACCGCGGCAATTGTATTTTTGCTCTATCAATTTTACGGTAATTACCTTGTAGCTATTAAATTATTCATTATTTACTTGTAAAAATACTGTCTTCAAAAAACAATTCGATAAACAAATGCTGAAATATAAATACATTAATATTTCAATAGAAAAATTAATATTAATGTTTTGCTAGTGTAAAACCATATTCAATTTTTAATTATTAAAAATATTTAAATAAATATTCTATATTGTAATACTAATTCTTTATATGTTCGTAATGTATACAAGTATTATCTAAATATTAAAAAATATAATATATTATAAATATATAATATATTATAAATATATAATATATTATAAATATATATAATATTAAAAGAATTATAATATTATTTTATATATCTCTATATATTGCGAAATTCTAAGTAATATTTGCTACAAAAATTTTCCATTTATTTTGAAGATAAAGAGTATTAGGATATATTTAAATTAGAGATGAAAAGCAATACAATTAGCTCATTATAAAAACTAATATTATTATACAAAAAATTATACAAATATACTAAATAAAATAATATTTATATAAAAGAATATAATATCATAATTGTCTATTAATTGTAATTGAAAATATAATGGAATAAATAGTAAATAAGCAATCAATCGCTTTCTATTAAAAAAACGGCGAACTAATAATAATAATAACGATATTAATTAAAATAAAAAATATAACATATTCTTGAACATATTATGCAGAATACTTTCAAGAAGTATTTAAGAAAATATATTTGTAATTTTGTATTACCAATATAATAAATAAACTAAAAGAATTTCAAGTTACGGTTAGAGTATCGCAATGTTTAAAAACATAGAATATATTTTTATTGTTTTTATTTTCTTTTTTAGAAAATTATAGACAGAAGTCCTAAATTAAGCCTCATGAAATCTTATATAAATGTAATTGATAATTACGCAATCAAAAATCGTTGGTAATTAAGTTGCAAATATAATATGAAATAATAAATTTAATTTAGAATAATTTTTTATCAAATACGAACTAATATTATTTCTTTAAAAATTTATATTTATTATGTTAATAACAATAATTATTTTTCAATAATAATTTAACAATAATAATTTTATTTAATTTCGATATTCTATTACTAAAAGTATTTATGGATATTTATTAAATATTTTATTTAATAGCGTAATTATTGAGATATTCTTTTTATTTAATAAATCTAAATACATTGATAAAAAAATGTTAAGTATTCGATAAAATTGAATCCTTTTTTATTTGCACATTTTTCTTTAGGGTTTATGATCGTACATTAACCGACAAAAAATCCGTTACAATGCCGCTAGTATATACAGATCTACATAATTTTCCCTTTTATTCTTTGTGCTTTTACAATTTTTTGTGCTCCTCGTTCATCAGTTACTTCTTCTATACGATATATCACCGTTCCTTCCATGCACAACACTAAACGTACATGTCAGAGGTGTACATAATATACAAGTAACGGCAAATAACGGATCATATTTAAACCGTAAAAAAAATGAATCTAGAAGTAATAATGATTATAATAATAACGACGATTTCATTGGCTTGATTTATAATACTCCAGTGAATTTTATTAATGTGAACGAGATCTAATCCACATGTTTATTAATTCTTTTTTAAAATAATTGATATTTAAAGTCGAGAGCTTTTGAAAGGGATTTGTATTTTATTTAAAAACTCAAAATTTTTAAATAATTTTAGAGCCTACTGAAAATTTCAAAAACATAAAATATATTTAATTTTATTATTAATTGAAAATTAATAAATAATATTTTCATGAAAAAGAAAAATAATAATATTAAAATTTAAAATTTAGATAATCATACTCTCTACACATCATAGTTATCAATAATTTTCATACAGCGCATATAGTAGTTGAATATAATTCAAAATATCAAAATTTCAATTTACTCAAAGTCTATGTACTACTGTAAATATTTTCTATAGTTTATGCAAAATAAATATCGTATAGCACATCAGATATTTGTGAGTGACAAAGTTTCCTTTTTGGGCAATAACAAATATATAATTCATAAAATGTATACAAAGTACCATGTTAAATCTTGCATGAAGTATTTATTCTCATAATTTATTAATTGAAACAATTCATCAAATTATAAAGATTATATTAATAAGGAAGAAGAAATTTTAAGTTATAAAAATATTCGATAGAAGATTTAAATTAAAGATGTTATTTCTATTTAAAATTTATTTTTATTCTAAGATTAATATAGTTAATAATAATTTCTTAATAAAAAATTACATAAACTTTTAAAAAATTTTATTGTAAATAATTCAAATATACTAAAATATCATATTCGTCTAAAAGCAAAATAGAGCTGCTTTTTTAGAAACTTTTTAAATTTAGTAAATTCTTAAAATATTTTAAATTAGAACAAAACTATCTTTACTTAAGAATTTTTCATAATTTATAAATGATGAAATGAATACACAAAATTTATATTTTGTTCAATAGAAAAAAATGAATAATATAATATAATATTAAATATATTAACACATTTTTCATGTACCATTTGTACTAGCATACAAGTTATGAAATCATATTACTAGATTCATTGTTCTAAACTGTATTCTACAGAATATAATTTCTATTAAAATAATTTCATCAGACCTCGATTAAAATTTAAATTGAAACTACTAATTCAAACATAAATTCAAATTTGTTTAAAAAATACACATAAAAATTAATACAGATTTTTTTATAAATATCAGATGTAAATATATAGCTATATTATACATTTAGAAAATATATATTAATATCCAATTATTATATGTATATAATTATATTAATTTTATTATTTTATATTAAATATATACATATATACTGTATTTTAATATATCGCATTATCGTATAATAGTCAATAATAGTATTAATATAAAAAAATTTATAGTATTAAAATTTATATTTGAATATTCGTACGAAAATGAAAATTTAAAATGAAAAAATAAGAATAATATTTAAATTTTAGAACGTATGGTAATTCAAATGTTCATTATGGTAAAAAATATATAGTTTATTCTATTAGTGGTCAATTCTTGAGGTTTATTTTATTAGGCAAAAGAAAAAATCACCGGCCAATTAAATGTACTAACGTAATTTAGTGATGATTAAAAAACTTTAATTTTTTTAATAGTAAGTCAATTAATAAATATTTTAGATTTAAGTATAAAATAGTTATCTGATTTTAATGTATTCAATATGTATAGTACCGATAGCTTATGCATTCGTAATTAATTTAAAATAAAACATAAAAGTAAGTGATGTATTTTTAATCATTTTAGAAGAATTTATTTAGTATAAATACAATTATTTTACTGTAAAATTAATAAAGTTGTGAATGGCTTATAAATCGTGTATATGATCAAACTAACTATTTTAAATAATTGTACAATAATTGAAATGATGTAACGTTGAAAACAAATCTTACAACATTTTCTATTTGTGATAAATTTAAAATTGTACTTTATATATAAGCTACAATAAATCAATTTTGCAGTTCACTATATTTTTGAAATTTATAAAATAAATCATATTCTTTAATAACCATTTAAAATTCTTCGTGTTAATAAAAATATTTATATAGTTTTCATCCATCATAATTTAAATTGTTTGCTTCAATAATTTTTAATTATAACATTTTTGAAGAATACATAATATTTTTATTTTTTTTAATATTTATGTCGTAAAATAGAAGATAATAAATTTAAAAAATAAAAATGTATTACATGCAATGCATCAAAATTAAAATTATTTGAGTTTATTACAAAAGTAAAAATAAAGGTGCAATTCGTTAATGTAACGAATATAAGACATTTAATAGCACGAGGAGTCGTCTACATTTGAATAAATAGAACAGTGTTATAAAATTATCTATAATAAAAATGCATATCTAATTATACGGGAAATAATAAAATGATTAAGTAATTAATGCGTATTATTTTTGAGTTTGCTCGGTTAGTTTTGAAACAAAAATGCTTGAACAAAATATGTATGTGACTCAGTGCATGAATTAAATTGCATAAATTATTCTACAATTTGATTTTAATAATTTACTACTAATATTCGTTATAGAATAAATTAAAAATATATCTAAACTGAAATTATTTATGTAATTACTTATTAAACAGAACTATAATTTATTTTTTTCAATATATATTTTATGATTAAATTTTACTTAATATTTAAATAAATTTTACATATATGTAGAATGAAATTAGGACATTACCTAAATAATACAAAAATATATAAAGATATTTTCATTGATGTAATAGAATATATTAATTGTTAAAAATATATCTTAGATAATAAAAACTGCAATTTTTTATTAAAAATATAAATAATTATTTCGTAAAAGAAAATATTTTGAAATAATAAGTCAACTACTTAAAAAATATATAAATCAGTAGAATTGATAGTGTTAATGAGTTTTCTAATAAAGTATTATAAATAATTTGAATAGATGAATAGAAAAATACTTAGACATAATTATTTTACTTATATAAATTAACTTAGTATCTTTACACATAACGATTTCAATTATACAATTTTATATAAAAAAGTTATTTTTATTAATAAATTTAAATAAAATATATTCACTATATATTGGAACTAAATTTCTTTTATATAAAATAAGCAAATATTAAAATTAATATTAAAATAATAAATTGTTTTTAAAAAATTATATATTCATCGGACACGAAAGCGCATACATATGCGTCTATACACCAAAATAACTTAATTTTTTTAATAAAAACTGTACTGTTTCTGCAGATGGTATTTTATTAAAAGTCAATATCAAAATATTAATAGAAATGTTCAAAAATAAAACGAATTGTTTAATTTAATTATATCATTTTTCTAATTAAACGATAATTGAATGAGTTTCTATTTTATATGAAAATGTTAAGTTATGAAATCGTTACTTTAGGATAAAACAATTAATCGTAGCAATAATAGATCAATAATTTTGTATGCATCAAAACGAGCATAATACATAATATTAACTTATAAATTCACATAAATACCAGCACCATTTAAATTGCTAGAATCAGAAATTGAATTTAAATTATAGAATTGTAGATAATAATCATTATAAACTTGCATCTAGCATATCCAAATAATCTAGTATTTTCAATTATATATATGATCTTAAAATTATACAAAAAGTATTGAAAATTATTTAAAACCATTCTTACAAAATATTTGAGTATATCAATAAAACAAATTATGATTCATCCACAAGATTTATGTATCTACTAGTAAATTCCAGAATTAAATAATAATTATATGAATCCAACGATATAAAAACCACAATTATAGTAGGTTAATAAATTTTAAATACGAAAATTACGATGTCTGTGTAATTTGTTAAATAACAATGAATATACCATAATTTTAGAAAGTCATTATATATTTAGAATCATATAATTAATTAAATAAAAATTCGTATAATTAATATATTTTATCGAATAATTATTAATATTATTCACTAAAAATAAATAAAAATTGTCCAGCATCTTAAAATTACATTAATCGATAATACATATATTAATAATGTAAATTTATAATTCTTATATTTACATTTATAATTATTGTATATTAATATATAACTGTCAACTCCTACTGTTAGTGAGCTTTTTTACAAAGTATAATAACATTTAGCCCATGGTATATTTTATGGATTTATAATAGTCATAATATACTCTAATTTTAACTTTTTATTCTGTAATGATAATTATAGATTATACAATTATAAAAATCTAAAGCAAAGAAAATTAAATTTAAAATAATTAACGATTCTTACTTTCAAATATACTCTCATTTATATAAATATTTATATAAATAAAATCATAATATTTATATAAATACAGAAAAACAAATAATTTAAATTTAATACTTACATATATTAAATTTTTAATAAACTGTATATTATGTTTTCAATGCACAAAAAGAAAATAGATAAAATTGTATTAAAAATACAAAGATAAATAAAAGATACAATAAAATTCATTTAAATTATACTTTTTGGACTTAATACTTAATATATACAAGTATATATTTAATATATACTTGTATATATTAAACTAAATACAATGATTATTTATATTATTTAATTTAAAAATAAAAAGAATTTGATTTTATAAAACGTAATAATCTATTATAATAATAAATTTAAAAACTAACAAAATTAGATCGTATGTTAATACTTTAGTTTTTAATTATATGTTAAATCAAAATTTTGTATAATACTAGAAATAATAATTATTAAATAATGTATCCGTTTTTATAAATTAATTGAAATTTTAAATACAAGAATTTATATTTACTTATTTGAAAATTTGTAAACAATATTTGTACTACAACATTATTATTATTATATATTTTTATAATTATATTTTGACATCTTTGTCCAATTTGAAAAATAATTGTAATTGTAAATCAATATTTAAATGTGTAATGACATTCATATATTAAATTACCATCATTCAATTTTTACACAAAAATGAAGAAAATTCATTTGTATAAAAATATTATTTCGTAAAATAATATAATGATCGATATTTATTATCATAAACAAAAAACTTTTTAATTTCATCAACTACTATAAATTATGCTTTTAAAAAATTTGTAATTATGATGACTAAAATGTTATATTATTTTCGATATTAGTTTCCAAAAATATACAGTTATTTAATATTTCTATAATCATAAGATGAGAACACCTTATAAAATATTAATTGGCCAACTCTTAATTAAAAAATCATTTATTAAATTTTTTAATAAACATTCTCGACCATATAAAATTTATCAATAAAAAATCAAACTTTTTATATAAAAAATTTATACCTGTATTAAATAAAATAAGTAAAAAAGAATGTAATTAATAATTTAAAAATTATTTTTAAAGTAATATCTCGCAAAATTATTTTTTGTGAATATAAGTTTTTAAATCCAACACATTTTTAATTATAAATTTTTCTAAAAAATAACATCTCATTCAAAACATTTTATATTATATTTTATAAATATTTTCTTAACAATTAATAATATATATATATTCCATTTAGCCTATAGAATATTAAAGTAATGGTTAAAATTGTAATTATATTTGACTTTTAAATATTTAAATGATCTTTATCAAATATATATAAAAAGAATATATAAATTTAAAAATATGGTTATTTAACAATAACTATTATATATAAAGCTTTTACAAATATCTCGATATGTTTATAAAAACATTAGAAAAGTTGCAAATAAGAAAAATATGCTATTAATTATTTTTTGAAAAAACCAAAAAATTACTAAAAAATAGAAAACATACAATATTTAACAAATATTATAAGGACTATATGTTATATTTGTTACGGTTACTTTACAAGTTTGCATATATGCTTTTTTGTGTAAGAAATTTTACATATAATTGTTATGAATTTAGCTTTCGTTCAGTAAATTAATTTTAACGTATTTATTTGCACTGAAATAGTATACAATTATATCTTTTAATTTAATAAAAATTTATTGAAAATGCATTGCTATTTTCTGTTCTTGATGTACATAATATAATGAAATATATAATTTTATTATTACAATTGTATATAAAAATTTGTACTTTGTCATTCCATTCGATTAAAATTTTAAATAAATTTAAATATCTACTACCAATTGTTTTTGACTTAAATAATAAATTTCAATTAAAAAATTGTATTGCTTAAAACCGTATTATTCAATCTTTTTGAATATTGGAGAATTTAAAATAAGTAGTACACTTTTACTAATAAACAATAAAAAATAATATAATTTAAGAATAAAAATTGATTTAAAAGGTAATACTTACTTAATAACAGTCTGCTTCATACTTTTCGTCATTATTTTGTCAAGATATTGTAGAATTCGTATATTATACTATATTTTAAATTTCCCGTTAATACTCTTAAAAATCTATTCCCTAATTCATGGTACACTCAAATTTCATTAATATCGTAGAGCAGCTTTGGCGGGATTTTTGAAATTAATAAAAAAATTCTAATATATATAAATATTTAAAAATAAGCTAACGTTTGAGCATAAAGCTTGTTGACGTTTCGGAAAAAAGGCAAAGTAAACAGAACACTATAGGCAATTAGGAATTGAAGCAGAAAACAAAAAAAAATTGATCTTCATTCTGAACGAACCGATTGAACTGTTGCTGCCGGACTGAAGGAACATAAGTGTGCACCTTCTATTTAAAAGACCTCTCCCTCTTGATACCATGTCTTTTCTCGCTAGCGCTGCCTGTCATTCGTCTACATGCTCTCTGTCTCTCACTCTCACTCCCCCCCTCTCTCGCGCTCATATACATATGCGCGCGCAACAGGCACACAACCATACATAAACCCATATTAATTTTTTCAATACTTTACAGGATGCCTAGTTCTTTCTCACTCTCTTTTCCTACAGTAATTTTCTCTAAGGACCCATCATTTTTATATATAAATGCGTTTGAAGGGAAATTTAAAAATATCTAATAAAATGTACTTATTTTCAATTCTTCTAATAACAAACTTTATTGTTACTGAATAATTGTATTATTGAATGACTATTTATTATTATATAGTGAAAGTTTTCAAAAGAGATATACAAACTTTTAATTATTAATATTTACTAAAATCATATCGGTACAAAAAGTGTTAACTTCCTTAAATTCAAAAAAATTAATCAATGCATCATAATTTCATTGAATTACATATCAATAGTAAATTCTAGCAAAAATTGATTAGATATCTTGATTATTTTTATTTTTTAACAAATTCTTATAAGAATATAAACAAAACACGTAATTTCAATAAAATATACAAAACTCTTGATATTGTATTCTTTAAATTTTTATTAATCAATACAAAACTAATTTTTTAACTTAGAAATGAATTTATTTGAAGAAAATAAAATTTCAAATAATCCATGTGACAAATTTTATAGAAAAATCGATAAAACGTTATTAATAAGTTTTATAAATAGTATTTAATATAATTGCTAATATTAGGTAAAAATATTTTTCTTATACATTACTCGCTGTGCTGAATGAAAATATATTTTAACAGAAAATAAAGGTAACACGGAAAAAAACTGTATTTAATATTATTCATAAAAAAAGGAAATGGGTTCACCTATATATAAACATATAGCATATTTTTTGATTAGTTTGTGAGAGTCAACTTTTTTTCTTAAGCTTCATCTATTTGTATGCATCAGTTGCACCCTGATTTATACTTGTTATTATTTTCAAAAATTAATTTAAAAAAAAGTCTTTTACATTATAAACTAGAAAATAAATGATCTGAAAATTTTTATCCTTACAAAAACATTAGAATCTACCCTATCTAATTTTAAACAATGATGATGTTTTTTTAACTATATCAATAAGCGTTTAAGTACTTAAATAATAAGAAAATGTTTATTTATTACATTTATTAAATAAAATTTAAAATAAATAATTATGTCATTGTTATATGCATAAAACAAAAAGTTTTTAATGTCAGAAATATCAAAATTACTATTGCAAATATTTTAATTTTCAATAAATAAAATAAATCCATTAATAAATAGTAGTAAAATAGTTTAATTATTTAATTTCATCTTAACGTACATTGAATTGAAATTTAAGTTTATTAAAAGTTTTAAAAATAAATACAAATATTATTACTACTTTAAGCTTTAAATCAATCTAAATTATAATTAAATTATCATCGAAAATTAATTCAATCTTTAATTTTTTAGTTAATAATGTCTACTATCCGGAGGATGATCGATAATATCTTTGAAAGTCCGCGATAATCTTTTTCCTCTTTTATTACATTGTCTTTCTTTATATCAAATAATAAATATTGGCATATATTATGTACAGTCTTAATTTTTAATATACATACGTACATATATATATATTATAAATAAAAAATAAAATTTTTAATTATAAACATTTTTTTGTAAAACTAAAAAAGTTATTTAAAGATTATTATTATTTTGGACAAAATTATATTTTTAATAAAATATTTAGCAAAATATTATTGTTTATATAAATAAATCAGAAAAATTATGATTATTAATCAGTACAAATGGTCATATATTGATGCATTGCAAAATTATAATAATTGAAAATAATGTAGACAAAAAAAATCAATTACATTTATATTTATGTATTATTGAATTTGTTGTTCCAATTATTTGTTTAATATAGAAATATAATATATCATAAAATTATAAATACAATGTTTATATATTCATAACGTAGTAAAAAATATTTAAAATGTTTATTATTATTATATAATTAATAATTTAAATGTATGATTACCAAAGAATGACTGTATGTTTAATAATGTTCAATTATTACATTACATAATAATACTAATAATATACATGTCAGTCAATAGTATATAATTTGTTGAAATATTGACTATTAGTACATAGAAAAAATTAAAAATTGCTTCAAAAGAGTTCAAAGCGCAAATAAATTATGAGGTTAAATTAGAGTCTTATATCTCTTAGAAATAAAGGAATTTGATATTCTAATGCTTATAAGGTTTCCAACTTATATAATAATAAAGTATCGTTATTTATCATATCTGCAATTTTGTTCAAAATCACAAATGAAACTGTACATAATAAAATAAAATATTATTTTCCAACAAATAACATTTAAATTTTAAATAATAAAATGTAATTTTTTATCTAACTATTATTTTATATGTGTATGTTAAATATATATAATTTCTTAAATTATATAAATTTGTTGAATTAATAAAACTTAAACATATTATAATAAAAGAAATGAAATGCATATAATATTATCGTATAATTACCTGATTTAAATAAAGGAAAAGAAATAAAAATAATAGAATAAACAAATTAGGTTCTACTTTGGAAAAATATAAATCAATATATACCAAATTAAATTGGAAGTAAAAATTTTACATTAGTGACTTGTATCATTATGGACAAGATATAAAATTTGGTAAATTTTATTAAACTAATGAACCAGTAAAGTTGAGTATATAACTCACTGTATCAAATGCCTTATTTAAATATTTAACAAATCTTATAGAAATCATATATTCTATATTAGAAACGAATATATTAGACAAATAAACATTATTTGTTACATTATTTGAAGTATAATATAAAATAACTAGATTTACAAATATATTTTATTTTTCATTTCTTTTTATTTATTTAATATAAAACAACTATATAGATTTATTTAAAATAAGACTTATTTAAATATATGAATAAAAATAGAATTATAATAAAAGAATTTATATTCATAATTACATTTGCTATTAAAGTCTATATTAAAAATACTATAAAAAGATATTTAAAAAAATATTATTTTATATTTAATATATGAAATTGCAATGAAAATTACAAAAAGGATATAAAAAGATTATGTAACTTTAATAGTCTTAAAATAAATATATTTTAAATAAACTTATATTTTGAAAATTATTTTTTATTGTTGGAACTATAGTTTTAAAAAGAGAAAATTATATCAACAAATTTTCTACAACTAAAAACTTGATCATATTCTGTTTAATCTGGGAAAAAACTAAAATTTTATTAGATTTTCTTATGAAAATTGTAGTAAAGATAAAAATATTTAATTTCTTATTTGATTAATATCTGTTTTCAATAAAAAAAATATATGTACTCCAAGTATTTTTTTTAAATATTCAATTAAAAATTCTATTTGATTCATTATAATGCTATTTAAGTGCCTATATGAAAACATTTTATTTTATTTTATTTTCATCTACAATATCTGCACTTAAACATTATTTCTTAAATAATAAAAATATTTCCTTTTAATAAATTTTATGCAATATTTTATTGTAGATATTTTTATAGGAGACGTAAAGATGTTTGTTTTTTGACAAAGCACCTATTTATTATTTATAAATAATATTGCTTACTTTTCATTTTTCTTCATATTGACTTAACATATAAGTTAAAAAATTACTTTAAAATCAATTTCATCTCATTCTTTACTGCATTTGTGATTACTCCAAATTTAAAACTTGAAATATAATCGAAACTATAAATGTTCAGCTAATTTAAAGTTTAAAAGCTATATCCAATTTAAAATTATAAAACAAAATCTAAATTAAATCTATATCCAGTCTAATTCTGATCCAAACTCTAAAAAATTTAATGTATTATAAAATCGAAAAATTTATAACTAATCTGAAATATAAAGATTTATACTCAATTAAAAATCTAAGTAGATATTTAATCTTGAAATCTAAAAATATGAATTGAAAAATATAAATTTAATTTAAAATGATATTAAAAATATAATTTCGAAAACCATTTAAAATTAGTGTGCCTCCTGTTTTATGAACTTACATAAATTAAGAGCTCTGAAAAGATTTAATGTTAATTAATGAATATCAAATTAAAATATATAGGAATGTGAAAATTCGTCTTTTTAAATGATAAATATCAAATTATTTTAATTAAAAACTTTTAAGAGTCCAAAAGAAGTTATGAGTAATAAAATTATAATAGTGGCAAATAATTATCTATGTTTTATTCTAATTAATATATTAGATCCATACATAGGGATATTTCCATTGAATTGTGTCTTATATTGTAAAAGAGTAAAGAAATTTAATTTTTATATATCACTATCTTTTTAACGATTTGTGGATCTTTAAATTATAATATACTACTCATTACATTCTGTCTCAGTATATGTAGATCATCTTCTCATGTATGTGTTCAATATAATACAAAACCAATTCTTATAAATGGTGTTTCTTGAATAATAACCCACTATAGTCATTTATTTATACATAACACTTTTAACATTATTTTTTGTTCTCCTCTATAACATTAGGTTAGTAATTTTAACCACCCTATGTATATAATATTGGTGTTCTGTAAGCCAGATTTACTTACCCAATGATTCAATATTTTATCCGGATACATACCGCTGTATTTTACTGCTAGATCATTTCTATCGTTCTAGATCCTTTTTCATTATATACAAAAGAAATCCACTATGCATTTACATTTTAGATCAAGTCTGATGTGTGATATTTGTTCATAATAATGAAAAATTAGCATATATATCTTGCAATTATCACATACAGTATTATAAAATAGTATTCAGTAATTTTTATGTAAAAATGTTAATTTTTTTAGTTTACATTTCCTTTTAGTTATAACCTAATTTTCTGCTTAATTATATGCATGGATGTATTGTGCATGAATAGCTAATTCTTAGAAAACAAAGAAATAATTTTTTCGTTCAGGTGCGGAGAAACATATATGAATTTATTTTACATCTAAAATTAGAATATCTTATATTTTAATATCTTACATTCAGTCTCAAAAAATCATCGTGTTTCATTTTTGTTTTAATTTTCAGATTGATTATATTCAATTTTTTGGCTAATATTAGATTTCTGTGAAGTTAATACGTGTGCATATATGTATATTTTTACTATATAAATCAATTTTTAAATTATTAAATTGTAATTATCCGCAATTTCGATACGAAAAATATGAATAATAAATATCGATATTTAGAATCGATTATTTGATATTAATATATTGTGGTCTTATGAATTTTCTGTTATTTATATATAAAATCCAGTAATATATCTGGATTCAGCTCAGTCAGATAAAAGTTATACGGCAATGGCGTTCTCCTGGATTTCCGAGTCTCCACGCAAAAAGGAGCCTACGCCCTTGACAGGAAGTGAAAAAAGGGGGAGCGTTTCGATTCTCGCCGAAGTCGTAATAATAAAACGAGCAGAAATTTATAAAGACAACAAAAGTAAAAATGTTAATACAGTATTCATTATTTCAGGTAGAGGAACGTGGCTAAAATTTAGATACATGTTTTTCTGCATTTCTTTGCATATTTTTCAGTAAAATAATTAATTTTATAGTAAAATATATCTTTAGATAGAAATATTGAAAATAAAGAGAAAAAATTATAAAATTAAAAAATTATTGTTATATGAATAAAATAATGTAGTAATGCAACATAAACTAGAAAAAAAACCTTCGATAAAAAACCGACTAAAATTAGGAAGATGTACAACATTCTCAGAAAACAGTATAGTGTACAATATCTGAATGATGTAACCAACAATAAAAAGACATAAAGCACCTTCTTGAGGTACACAAATGACTATTAAAATTATACTATTCATTAGGTATATTTAAAAGAGAATAGATAACCAATTTTTGAACGTATAAATAAACATAGAAATAAATAAAAATTTTTTTAATAGAAAGTGAAGTTGCTATTAAAGTGTCAATAATTCTACTATAAATTATAATTTAACTGGTAAAAGATAAGAAATTGAATATGGTAAACATTACATCATTATAATAAAAAATTTTCATAACACCTTTTTTAGCGTATTAAAACAGATAAATTTTATGGCTATAAACATTATTTTCAGTTCCCATAGACCAATAATTATTATAAAAACGCTTATATTTTGTTGGAATAATGCTTTAATATCATTAGAAGTTAAATACCACTAGGATATAATCACTCACTACATTGAGAAAGATAAATCCTTTGTAAATATAATAAATTAATATTTTAGAGACTAAAATGAAATACGAAAACTTACTATGTAGACATAAAATATTTAGCTTTTTGTAATTTAAAATAATATTTCTTACGAAGTCAACATTTTAACGCCTTTTTTTAAAACTAACTCTTCAAAATATGTACCAATGACATTCTAAAAAATAAACTAAAAATGTTCAGATTTATTTTACGTATAAAAAATATCTAATAATTTATATCATACTTATTGAATACTGTAATTTTATAAATGTTTTTAATTCTAACATAACATTTGTTTATATTTGTTGTTTTATCTTAATTTAATATTGTTTAAATAAAACAATAACCTTAAATAACGTCATATGACATTTAAATTATTTTATTTTATCTATTTAAAATCATTCCTTTCAAATAGTAACTGTATGAATAAACTAAATAAGAAATGATACACTCTAAATACATGTTTTTAATCTTAATTATCTCTAAAAAAAAGTTATTAATAGAATTCTTTATAATTGCTAGATATAATTTAAATGTCATATACTTCTTAAAATTAAAATTAAATTAATGATTAAAAACGGATCTTACTAGCTCTAAATCATTCAGAATAAGAAATTTAGAAATTAAAAAAGAAGTTTAAAAAGCTAATTCATTACATCTACCACTAAGAAGTAATATTACACAAGAAATATTTCCACTGATAAATTAATAACTATAAATATCAGCCAGTACAAATTTCTATTAAATAAAAATAATTGTAATTTTCTGTGTAATTGTCTATCTTTGCTATAATTTCATAATTACATTTTATAGAATTAATGTCTTAGGTTCATCATTTATTATTTACAGAATTTTTATCGCTGGATATTCTTTTAGACGATTATTTAATTTTGTATAAATTATGTTTCTATAATTTAAAAGCAGTATATATAATTTTTTTAAATTATTTTTTTTATGTCGATTTCTATTCTAATTGAAATTAACTTTAATTACTGTCAGAGAATTTTCATTATGATAAATTCATTATTATGAGATAGAAATAATATTAAATATATTTAATGAAATAATTGCAATGCAATATTTATGTGTTTATATAATATTTTTAGATTTATTTTTATTATACTTTTAAATTTATTTGTTTTTTTTTAAACATAGCTAGTATTTTATTTTAATAAAATAAATTTTATTAATTAAATGTGTAAAAAAGATTAATATATTTTAAATTTCAAATATTATTATAATTAAAAACTTATCCTATTTAATCTTTTTTAATCATTTAAATTTAGTTATTTTATATTTATACTACTGATAAAATTTATAATATTTTGCATGTCGAAATTTTAGGAAAGAATTATAACATTTAATTATCTAATTTTAATATATAATATATTATTCTTTATTACAGTTAATTTAATATTCATAATAATAATACTATTAATACAATATATTAATAATAATTAATATTAATATAAATAATATACTAGTTAATAATGCTGTCGAATTTATGTTAGATCTTAATTTAAAAAAATGTATAAATTTGCATAGTAGAAATTATTTTATAGTTTCTCAAGATATTTAAAAAAATAGTTGCAAAATATTTTAACTAAATGTTATAAAAGTATTCTATCAATATGCTTATATTTGTTATCTTATAATATAAAAATTACATTTGTATATTATATACATATATTTATATATATATATATATATTAATAATTTCTATATTTTGTATATTCAATTAATCTTTACACACATGCGTGCGCGTGCGCGCACATATATATTTATACTCTTAAAAATGAAGTTTTTGTGCTCAATTAATTATTCCTAATATACAGACAAATAATAATTACATACTATAAAAGATTTTACAAATATGTAATCAGAATAATTCGAACATTAATAATTTTAATAAATGTATATTATTACAGATGTAATGAAATTACAGTTCATAATATTATATACCAAGTTCTTTTCTGAATTGTCTCTATAATATATTAATAAACATATTCATACTCGTTTTAATAAATAACTATAAATTATTCCTTAAAAGATCTTAATAAAATGTAAACTACAAATACTATTTAAAATTTTAAAACATTAAAGCTTATATAAATAAGTTATATAATAATTTTATAAATAGTTTATTATTGTAAAGTTCACTCTCTTTCATTTTTAAAACATCCTAACAATGAATCTCACTCAATTCCAACCTTTGAGACTCAAAATTTATTAATTCAATTCATGGTTGTAATTGTTTTGTAATTACCCATCTTTAAAACACATAAATAAATAATACAAATAAAAACATACATACATTTTCAATAAAATTTTAGCTATTTTGTTATTTATATATTAAGCTTTCAGTCACTTTTTTTTATTGTACAAAGAGAAGTTTTTTTATGGTTTATATATTCTCATAAATTACATTAACAAAATTAATTTAGATGAAAAAGTTAATATGCTGAAAAAATTTTAAGCATTTTTATTTTATTATATTAAATAAAATCGACCCTTCTTTATTTACAAAATATATTCCAATAAATAATAACACAGTAATTAATAGAAAATTTTTCATGGCATGATATTAAAAATTAATAAACAAATAAAATTATATAATTAAAATATTATGGTTAATGCAAAAATAACTTTTAATAATATTTTGAAGGTATTTTTTAAATTTTACATTTATTATAGGTGAACAATAATCATAATTTTATTAATAACAAAATTACACTTTTAAATAATATTCTTATAAATTCTTTGGTTAACAAAAAAAGATATTCTATATATTTAGTTATCATAAAAAGTATCATTGAGTATATTGTACACTTGTTCATGGATTCGAGTTAAAAAGAAGTCAAGGATAGGGGGGAGTAACGGCATATATACGTGATTGCAAAAAATAAGCACGTTAACATTCAGAAAGGTAAATTTATTTTTTCTTCGGATTGAGGGAGGTAATTTTGTTTGATAATAGGCATTATTGAGGAAATTTTCTGTAAGCAAATTTCAAACAATATTAATATTATGAATTTTAGCTTAAAGCTCTATTTAAGTTTAAACAATTCAATATTTATTGAAGGGAGAATATTCATTGTCATACTTTTAATAAAATTAAGTGTGATAATAAAAATATTTGTTGAAATATAGTTACTCTATAACAAAACAAAATTAAAGTTAATTTTAAATCCTAAAATTTATCTCTAAATTATTATAGTAGTTTTATTTTAATTGCCATTTTATAGCTACTTATACTATTTTAATTTATGAAGAAATTTAAGTATAAGAAAAATGAAGAGAATATGAGAATTAAATTACACGATTGAAGAATTTTTTAGTTCCTAATATATTATGAAACTAATTAAATTATGAAAATTTATACAAGAAAACGATGTATTACAAAGTAATATATAAAAAATTAATAGCAAACTGAACGTGTAGAAAATGAAATTTAGTTTGATTTCAAATATACAATAATGATTGTTTTTTTTTAATTAATATAACTTTTGACATGTATTTATTTTCTAAAGGTAATTTACTCCATTATGTAAAAATCTGTTAAAAATTATTTCATTTTTAACGTTATTCTTCATTGAACAATACAAATATTGTACATTCAAGCAATTTTATTACTTATTAGTTTAGAATATAGCCGAAATAAAATAATATTACATTAAGTAATTAATAATATATTGTAGTTTGTATATTAATAATTATAAAATGTAAAGAAAAAAAAATGTTTTGCAAATGCATAGTTTGATTATTAAGTATTTGTTGATCATAGGTTTAAGTTTAAAAAAATTGATATATATTATATGTATATATACTGTATACATTTTTTATCGACAATGACTTTATAATTAAATTATTATATTGACATTATCAACAATTATAATATCATAATTCTAATCAAATTATTATTTGCACACAGATATAAACTTAAAATATTAACATTTTAAAATTTGTTCCATTATATTTATAATTTATAAAATAATTACTTTTTAACTATTTATATATTAAATATGATTGTAAACTGTACACATTAATTCACAATATAATTTCAGTTTATTTATATGTATATATATATATATATATATATATATATATAGATAAAAATGTATAATTTATATAATATATTACAAAACTTGTAATCATATTAAATATATCAAAGCTTTACAAAAAATCAGTATTTAAAGAGAAATTAATAAAAGTGTTTAAAAACTTTCTAAAGTATACTATCACCGCAAAATATACCAAAAAACAGGCCGTAGATATGTACTAAACTCAAGTGAAAGCGGTTTCAAGACAATTTAATTTTACTTTAAATTCCTGAAATTTCAATTTTAAGAGTTTAAAAATTTAAAATTTAAAATTTTTAATTTCAATTTGAAAAATTAAAAAATTCAATTTAAAAAATTTGAAGCGACATTATTTTTAACCAAAGCAATATATTTTATCATAAGTGTTATACGATTTGATATCTGAATATATAAACATGTACTAATTCTTTACAACAAAATAATTTGTTATTAGTATTTAGAAAAAAGTTTTTATTTAAAAGCAATGATATGCATAATATGTATTTTATACAAATATAATATTATTGCACTTTGACAAATATGGCTATGTAAATTTTATAAATAAATTATAGCTACTATAGCAACAATGATAGAAATACTAATGATATAAATGTAGTGATAATATTAATTTTATTTTACTTAATTTTAATACACATCCTCCAATCGATTTTATATATTAGTTTATCGCCAAATACTTACTTTATATGAGTTTACTAAAATATTTTATTACAATAAGTTTTTTATCATAATAATAAATAATATTTATAATTTATTTATATGTAAAGGATTATCACAATTTTAAAAAAGTAATTTCGTATATTTATAAAGTATAACATCTTAAAATTATGTTTTCAATTAATGACAATTATTAATCTAGCACTCATATTTCATGTAAAAGTTTTCCGCGATTGTGTAACAAACTTAGTATGTAAGAATTTTTAAATAAATTAGCAAATGTAGAACAGTATAAATTTTTCTTTTTAAATTTGATCAACAAGAAATCATGGGATCAATTAAAATTAAAAATTTTAAGCAAAATCTAATAGAAAATTTGTATGTATAATATGTAAAATAATATATATAAATATGTATAATAATAAATGTTTAATATTTTTACTTATTTATTACCATATTAACAAAATAATTTTATATATAGTTAAATATATCTTCTAAATTTTATTAAAAAATTAAATGTATTGAAAATTTTGTTATTGTAAATAAAAAAAGATGTATAAAGTGAGTAAATATAAAAAAAGTCAATTAAGATAAAGAGTAAAATAATTAAATTGTAAATCTTCAAAATTTATAGACTGAGATGATATGTGAATAATCACAAATTGCTTCACGATTTGGCATTGCTAGTTTAAAAAATTTTAATATGAATACCATATCTATTATTTGTTAAGCTTTTCATTCATTTATAAAATTTAAAAATAACAAATGAAAGTTGATTATTATTTTCTGAGATATAACAAATTTTTATGTAATTATAAAATGTTTAAAAAATAAGTAGCAAAATGATAAACATATTCAAAAATTAAACTTGAAAAATTTGTGGTAATTGAAAACAAAGAATATGATTAATAACAAAAATGCTCTCTACAAAAGATACATGCAAAAATAAAAACATGTCCTTATTACTTTTAATAATAATAATGAATTATCCAGTGTATTTTTTTCATCTTCAAGGGCTTATAGTTGAATAAATATGCAGATAAGGCAAACATAATTGTAACTTATGAAAAATAATAAGGATTTTATAATCTGACAAATTAAGAAAAATAGAATAAAAAGACACCTCAGCCAATAACAATTATCAATAGTATGTATAACCCCAAATATAATAGTTTAATGGTCACTTGCATTTTGTTCAATCTACTAAAGAAATATGGTGAAACGTGTGATATCATAAAAATATAATTATTTTAATAACTATGAAGTTTTATCTCTTTCATTGAATAATAAATATTATTATATCAAAATTTATAATAAATGGATTATTTTGTATTCCTCACCTTTCTCTTATTGAATGGGCTATCATCAATATTCTCTTCTGAAGAATAAATATATCGTCTTGAACATAATATAAACTAGATATATCTTTCTATACTTTCTAGAGAAATATCAGAAATGCCAATGACCGAGAAATAAACTAACCATTACAGAAGCAAGAATGCCGTTATACGGATATTGAAACCCTGCAAAAATATTCTTAATTGTTACAAATTAATAAAAAATTACTACACTTACTGCAGTTAATCAACTCTTATATACATATATATCAAGAAAATGGAAAGATTAATAATAACAGAAGGTAATTAATTAATTAATTAATAATTGACCTAAACAAGGTAATGCCCTTGAATTCAAGTTTACTGAAATTATTCAATGATGAAAAAACTATTAATGAAATGCAGCATATGAAAGATGCGTGATTATCTGCAATAATCGTTTAGTAATTAGAAAGTTCTTTAATCCATCAGTAATTAGAAGTTCTAACCGGTTTCCTTGCGGAACGATAATTTGATCAATGGATATAAAAAACAAGGCATCATCCAAATAATAAGTATTCTTTTTGTATCTGACACGTTTTATCCTAATGAGTCTTGTGTATATACAGCAAATTTAAAAAACATAAAGAAAAGTGCACCTAAAAGAGATGTTGAAACTCGCTAAGTTGAGTATAAGTAAATCTTATGGTTGTTGATTATTTTACAAATTATTAAAGAGAAAATTGATTATAATCTACTTTCTATATTATTATATAAATCTTCATATTAGAAAGAAATATAAGATAAATATATTATAAATGTTTATTTGATTAGTAACCTAAAATCTATACAAAAATTTAATATAAATGCATTTATAAATCGATAAAGTAGAGTCAAAAACTTAAATTATTACAAAGCACATACGTATAGTTTAAGTTAATTTATTTTCTAAAAAATTTTTAAAATGTCATAAAAATATAAAAGCAAATTATTCAAGTAAATATTCATAAATTTAAATATAAAATCAAATGTTAAAATAATTTATTTTATTACTAATTCAATATATTTTTATAATTATAAATTTATCGAAATGATATTAAATAAAATAAAATTTATTTTTAAAATATATGAAGATCCATTAATGATTAAAGATTAATTATAGTCCATTAAAATATTTAATATCATATAACATATTAATTTTAATACCTAAATTTTTTTAATGCGTAAAAATGTGAAATTGCTTATAATAATAAATATTATTAAATTATCCAAAATTAGTTAAAGATTTTATTTTTATTGTATTTATGAAAAATATTATAAAATTAAAAAATGATTTACTCTATACAAACCATGTACAGAACTTTTATTAACATTGTTATAATAAGCAAATTAAATATTTTTTTATTAATTTTTATTTAAATATTAAGTAGGAATTAAAATTTGAAAAAGTAAATAAAAAATATGAAAATTCCATTAAAAAATGCAAAAACTCAGCTTATATTTGACAAGAATATAGATAATAAATAGATGATAGGCAGAAACAATTAACTGAAAAATGCTGACTTATTTATACTTTGTTGAGATGTGCTGTGTTGGCGCAGTTGTGTCGAGTATTTATTATTACTAAATAAGTCACGTGAAGGTCTGTATTGTTAGTAAAATAACGTATATGCCACATGAGGAAGCCGGAGCATTTTATATACAGATTTTATGCTTAAGCAGGCGCGCAACTTGGGCTTGTTATCATATGGTGTAATTTAAACATAACGTATATGTTACGAATTTACAGATTTCAAAAAGTCACGGCTAAATCTAATTTGTTCAACGCACAAATTGACCTTTACAAGTATATTTCCCGTTCAAGTTTAATGTTGGTATTTTGTAAGTTAGTTAACACGTACATATAGGCACTTTTAAAAAATTTTGATGCTCATCATATTGACAACTACGAGGATAATATTCACATGTTTTCCTTGCCCGTTATGTAATTCAGCCATTAATATATATATGTATATATATATATATATTGATTACAATGATGACAATCCATTAGCATTCTCAAAAAATCGTAAGGTTAATAAACACATTTATGCATAAATTCTCGATTTAATAACTTTAAGTTCTTTTTATTAATTGCGAATAATTCTTAAATTTAAAACTCAAAAATCAGTCATAATAAAATTTTATCTTTAATTCCTATTTACTATTCAATATACCGATTATTTGTATTAATATGCATTTTAATATACCTAGTATGTATAAGTAATATGCAACATATATTAAATTTTAAAAATAATATTTTGAATAAATCTTTATGACTTTGATTCTTATAAAATATTCTTATTAATAAATTATTAGTATTAATAATTATTTTATTAATAATAAATATTAATAAAAATTTTATTTACACAAATTATTACCGTTTATAATTTATAACAATTTTATAATATAGACTGCAAAATTATTTCAAAATAGCAGATCTAATCCAAACAAATATAATACTCAAATAGAATTCTTGTTATGTAATATTTTATATTATTTTTTAATGTAAATCATAATGAAAAGGTATTATTGCTATTAAAAAAATTTTTAATTTAAAAACAACACAAGATAATTAATAATTAAATGTTTTTTTAAATCTTACATGACTTACATAGTTAAATATTTATATATTAGGTTCATTAATGTAACTATGCCATTTTACATCGAAATCATAATTATAAATCAATTATATTAAAAGTTTCATTTATTTATGTTTAATATAACAGTGTCAAACACAATTAATAACTTAATTGAATCTTAAATCAAATTTAAAAGTTTTAATATAATATTTTACTATGTTTTATCTATTCTAGAAAATTGTATATATTCTAGTACGTTTAAAACTTTCGTCTTATTGAAGAAACAATGATCCTACATACTTAAAAAAAAAATTAAATTTATAATATACTTTGATTTTTACGAAAATATTGTAATTACAATAAAAATGTTGATATTTAGAAATCAAAACAATATGTAAGTATAATTTTAAAAATTAAATAAAATTAACTTATAAATGAAAAATATATACGTTAATAAATTGTGTTAAAATAACTAAACTTTGTCATTATTTATGTATTTTATATTGAAGATACATAGTTTGTTTAGTTGTTTGATAAAATAAATATTCTTAAGACGAAAATATATTCTTACATCTATTATTTCTAATGACAACAATATAATTAAATATGAATAAAATTAAAATAAAATTATAGCTGAAAAGATTCTTATGTGGAATTTTTTTCATAAAATCATTAATTAAACAAAAAATACATTTACTATTAAAATATCTATATTAATAATATTAAAATCAATAAATATTAATTAATTAAAGTATTATTAGCGGTTTAAAACTTTTACTCGTTTTTCTGTTTATTTTAATTGTATTAATCAAATTATTTATGGACATTTTAAAATATATTTTTAATCTTAAATATATTCAATTTAATATAAAGTGTTGAAATTTTTAAGGATAACTATTTTTATTTGCTTTCGTTGAACATATTTATACAAATTTGGATTGTTTTATATACATGGACACATACATATGCATATAGTTACCCAGAAAAATATGCACTGATATAACACATAAGCAAGCAACTCCTTATCACAGCATTTACTAAATTCAATTTTACAACAAAAAATTGAAACATATTTAAACAGTTTTTAACGCAAAAGACATAAAATATACCTACATATTGTATACTATGAAATATTTTTTAGACAAAATTTTGTATTAATTAGCACATATTCATAATTATTGAATTTTTATAAACTTATATCTTGTAGAAATTACTAACAAACATGTATGGCTTAATAATATTAAAAATTTATAATTATACGAAAATTTTGAATTCATACTTTATTGTTAGCTATTTAGGAGTTTGTAAAATTATTATAAATATTTTACTTACATTATTATAAAAGTATTGGAATTTTAATTGCTTTTATATTATTTTGTAGGAATTATTTTCTAATTAGTTTCATTATATTTTTTCCCATTATATTACCTATTATACAAATTTTTACGAAATTTTGATATTCAACACAAATATAGCATATTAGAATAATTGATTTTAAAAATTTTAATTAAAAATTTAATTATTACTGATTGATTTTAAATAAATTAACTTTAATTAAACTTTATTCGTATCCATTTTTATCATTTAAATGAAAATTATTCCAATATTTATCTTTACTAAAGCATGATATTGAAAGTAATAGAAAAAAGTACTATCACCTCGTGTATATTACTTTTAAGCAACTCTCCATTTAAAGAGGGGTAGATCTCTTAATCCAAATACAAATAACACAATACCAAATGTTAACGGTAGAGGGCGTTTGTTGGCATTCGAGCGAGGGAGAAGGTAAGCACTTGAAAATGTCCGCCCAACGGCGGTGTTTCGGTTGATAAGCAAATAAGTGGTGAGTGCTGAAGCGTCAACGACCCTTTGTCTATCTCGGGAAATCCTCATTGTTAATCTTACGATTATATTTACGTGGATTATCTTCAACGAATACGAGTGGAAATTTTTTGCGAGATTCAAGTATCATATATCGCATTTTTATGATTCCCTCGTGGATATCATATATATGGTGCATGTCGTTTGATAGAAAGAACAATATATTAGCTTCACAACTTTTGCACATAAAAAGCGGGAGAATTTAATAAAGAAACTGGTCAACTATATTCAACTCGTGTGCAATCGTGCATTGGTTACTAAGTTTTTAAGAAAAAGAAAACGCGTGCACACGTCACTGCACATGCATGCATGCATATACATATCTGTATATACACAATAAATAGACTGGAAGAGGCATACACTTTTAATATTCTTTTTCTGTACGGCAATATAAATTTTTTATTTGGCAATAGCAAAGTTTGCTCAATCATTTGCTCATTTCATAGTATTAATTTACCAAATCTGAATAACAAGTGCAGTCTTATATTCTGTATTCAACGTGACATGGCATCGCGTAGGTAAGTTTCGATATGATTACAATAAATACGTATTCGTTATCAATATTCGTATCTACATGCTTACGTCATACATGTATATCTGTTCTCATTTATTTTTCTTTTGATTCCTTACCTTTTGAATGTCATAATGAAACGAGGTATAGCTCAGGGCAGTAATACATAGTTGAACTCCGTACTGAATTTATAATAAATAATTTAAATATCACTTACTCTTATTCTCTTCTCTTTCATTTATACTTAATACTGTTCTCTCCTCTCCTAAAGATTGTTAAGGTACCACATTAGTTACATACATTGTTTTATTAAAAATTCATAATAAAATTTAAACTACAAAATTTGGAATTAAATAATTACAAATTTTTTTAAATAACATTTTCTGACATAAAATTAAATAAAATATTGATACAATTATTAAAAAATACTTGTACTTTAAATATAAATTACTATAATATATAATAAACTATTTTTCTGAAAGATCATTCATTTAATGTTAAATTCTATTCAATTTCATTTAATACAATAATTGTAAAAACTATTTTTATATATACTATTTTGTAAAAATATATATATATTCCCATAACTTGATATTTTATTGAAAGTAATATCAATTTTGACAAATAAAAACAAAATAATATAAAAATGTTAACAAATTTACTTTTTTTAACAAAAATTTAATTGCCACTTATTTTCCTGTCATAGAATTTTTCCAATGTTTAAAGTTGTCCATTAGTTAAAAGTAATTTATATATCATTTAATAATAATTCTGTGTAATTCTTTTAATAAGAATAAATAAATTTTAGATTTTATTTCAATATTGTTATAATCTTATTAAAGTATTGATTCCTATTTTAACTTTTAAATTTAACTAAATTTTTTAATGGAAAATACTTATTAAAATAAAAAAAAATATTTGCAACTCTTAATAAATTTGATTACATCAGTAATTATACTTATTTACGATTCATATAATTTATAGGTTTATTCTGTAAAATACTAATTTTTATATACTAATTAATATATAATTAATTCTTTATTCTACTGTTTTTTATTTTATACTCCTAAAAAATATTAATGTATACTTGTAAATTAAAAAATAAAATATTTTGATTATAATACTCAAGAAAATATATAATTAATTTTAATCTTATGTTACTTATGTTCTTATACAAGTAAAATAAAAAAAATAATGACTTCTATCAATCTTAATTTAATTATACCAATAAATTATTATTAAGTTGATGTAATTATAATAATAAATTATTTTTAAAAAATGCAATTATCACCCTAGTAGATAGAATATTCTGAAACTACTGATTTACATTCTTTTAAGTAATTGTATTAATAAATATGTAAACAATATGTTGAACATTATTATCATAACTATTAATCGAAAATACAGTTACAAATAATATATTATATCTTCAAACATTAAAATCTATTTTTAAACACATTATTTTTTAAATTTTTGCTACATAACCTTCATATATCAATAAATGAATGTATTCATTGAATAAAATTTTTTTTTAACTCACAATTTCTGATAATTTCTTTTTCCATACGGATAATTACGTATATTCACATTCTTTTCTTCTGTGAAGCATATCTGAATATTTCTTTCTCCGTTTCTTCTTTTTACCTTATTTATTTTAGTACATTGAGTGTGTGCAATATCCAATCATATGCCATGTCGTATATTCTGCTACATAGTTTCATCGTCTGCGACAGAATAGTATGCCACCTCTTGCATTTTTACAAAATCGAATAAATTTCGTTCTATCAATTTTGTACTAAGTTGTATATAGAATTTCTTATTATAGATAATATTCTGAAATATTATGCCACGACAGTATTTTATCATCCCTTAAACTCTTGCCTATTAACCTTTATTCACACGTCTTTTAATTCCCCTTCTATTCCTCTTTCTATTATATCTCATTCTCACAGTCACATTTTCAGTAAACGCAAGAACGAGGAATGAAATCCGTGCTTTTCAATAATGTGAACGTCGCTTCGAAAGTTTTGACTGTTATAGTACGAGAGCAAAGATCGCTTGGTTCGTTTTACCTCCTTTTACGGAAGTTTTATTCAAAGTAACGCAGTTGCAACGAATCGTATCCAGGCTTGAGAGAAAAACTACAATTTATGTTGCTTTCCCAACATTTCTATAATAGTCGATGGTAAGTTCAAAGGGTAGTTAGTATTTTTATTTATTCATTGATCAAGAATTTGTTGGAGCAGAAAAATATGTTCTTATATTGTTAGAACAGAATTATTTCAAGTTTGAATGTAATTCTTATTAGAAAAAAGACGTTTTTCCATTCAATCTATTTCAGTGATTTATCTGTTCTAAAAATGATCTTTATTTACTCACATAAATAATTATATTTTTAGATAATTATTTTTATCAGGAAAATTTAGATTGTTCTTCGTTTATATAAATTTGATTTTTTTATTATATTCATAAGATTATTAATAGCTATTTTAATAGATTAATACTATAATTCTTTAGAATGCACATTATTTTGCATTTTCAGTGTTTGGAGGTAAAGAATTAATTTGAAATATTGTTTAAAACAACTTTTCTACAATTTAAAAATATTCGTTTGATGGATCTTAACACATCGATTTTAATATAAACAACATTAATGCTAAGTTAATTTCATAAAAGATACAAAGTTTTTTATGTTCTGTAACTACAAAAAATATAATATGATAAGTTTTACACGAAATATTTTGTTTTAATGCAAAAATATATATTGTTGAGTTTCTAGACATAAGATTTGGATATAGTTCTCTTGCCGCTTTTGTTTTATTGGGCGTAATGTGAAGTTAGGTAAAAGTTTAGTCATTGATAGCGATAATTTAATATCACATATGAGAATAGCTAAAAAACTGCACATGAAATTTTATTTTTCAGAAATTTTTAGAAATTTATCAAAAAATATTGCATCGTATTTCTAAAAACTACCTTATTTTTAATCTTTTGTATCACTTTGTGTATAAACTATTAAGACTGATATACTATTATTCAATAAATATAATCTTCAAAAATATTTAATGTAATATTTTTAGTGTCTATTAATGAGTACTATACATTTTTGAAGAGCATTAATATTAAATATATTGTCCTCTGAAAATCATATATAAGCCAGTTTATGAATTAATATTTATATTATAGATGGTTTCATCCAAATATCACTGGTCTAGAAGCAGAACGACTTTTAATGGAACGAGGATATGATAGTTCATTCTTGGCACGACCTAGTTCTTCCAATCCTGGTGATTTTACACTATCTGTTCGGTGAATAAGTATTTAAAATAAAATAATATTATCTCTAACATTTATACTATTTTATTTATTTCTTTTGATATACTTTAGGCGCAATGGTGAAGTAACTCATATTAAAATTCAAAATACAGGAGATTTTTATGATCTTTATGGAGGAGAAAAATTTGCTACACTATCCGAATTAGTGCAGTTTTATATGGAAAATGGTGGACAATTGCGAGAGAAAAATGGTGAAGTTATTGAATTAAAATACCCCTTAAACTGTGCAGATCCAACAACTGAAAGGTAATTTCAAATATTTCAATTTATTTAATTAAAAAATAAAAACCTATTTTAAACTTATTACTTATATTTATATTTGAATTACTGTTTATAAAGATGGTTTCATGGCCATTTGTCAGCAAAAGAAGCAGAAAGACTGATGATAGAACGTGGGAAAAATGGCTCATTTTTAGTTCGAGAATCCCAAAGTAAACCTGGAGACTTTGTTTTGTCAGTACGTACTGATGATCGTGTTACACATGTTATGATTAGATCTCAGGTAATGATTTGTATGTTAAATAATATAAAAAACAATATCGGTATAATAAATAAGCCACTTTTATATTATATATAATTTGTATAATTAATATATTTATAGGATAATAAATATGACGTTGGAGGAGGAGAAAAATTTGACAGCCTCAGTGATTTAATTGAACATTATAAACGAAATCCAATGGTAGAAACTAGTGGAAGTGTTGTACATTTGAGGTTAGTATCATGTATGTAGTATTAAACAAGTATTTATTAATTGTAATATATATAATTTTTGCAAAGTCTTATTATGTACCAATTTTTATTTGTTTAAATATTATATTTTCTAATCCATATCGCAAACTTACTTTCTAATACTAACTAAATTTTATTATAGTAAATAAGCTGTATCTGAAAATTTCATAAAATAAATAAAAATATTTTAGACAACCATTCAATGCTACTAGAATAAATGCAAGTGGTATTGAAAGTAGAGTAAGGCAATTAAAAGAGAATGGTGGTAATGATGAAGGAACTGGACGAAGTAAAGGAAAAGCTGGTTTTTGGGAAGAATTTGAATCATTACAGCAATTAGAATGCAGACATTTATTTTCAAGAAAAGAAGGTCTTAGACCAGAGAATCGTGCTAAGAATAGATATAAAAATATTTTACCATGTAAGATAAATGTATTATTTATTGTCATGAATGTATACATCAGGATATTAATTTATTAATTTTTGCGGCTTTCAGTTGATCACACAAGAGTTAAGTTGAAAGATGCTGATTCAAATATTCCAGGTTCAGATTACATCAATGCTAATTATATTAAAGTAAACTATTATATAAAATATAATTACGTTATGATATATTTTTTATAATTAACTGATTTTAACCTTTATAGAATGAAGAAGAATCAGGTATAATAGGAAATATAGATAATGGAATATTTAATAAGTATTATATTGCAACACAAGGATGTTTACCAAATACAATTGCTGATTTTTGGTATATGGTTTATCAAGAAAATACTCGAGTAATTGTAATGACTACAAAAGAAATGGAGAGAGGAAAAGTGAGATTATTAAGTATAATTTATTTTGTTTCCAAAAATAAATTCTTAATTTGATCAATTTAAAAAATTTAATTATGTAAATAAAATATATTTAAATATGTATACTGTTACATTTTTATTGATTTTATTTTAAACATAATTTTAGAATAAATGTGCTCGATATTGGCCTGAAGAGGGTGAAATTAGTGAATATGGGAATGAATGGAAAGTACAAACTTTAGGTCGCACATCTACAACTGATTATACATTAAGAGAATTTTTATTACAAGGAACCAAATTAAGTTTTATGGAACCAAGAATAATATATCATTATCATTTTCAGGTAAAATCATTTTGTTTTTTAATTAATAATAATTTAATTCATAATAATTTATATAGGCATG